>NC_037689.1:4511844-4514959 GCF_003255815.1 Theropithecus gelada
GATCTAGAACTAGAAGTACCATATGACCCAGCCATCCCATTACTGGGTATATACCCAAAGGATTATAAATCATGCTGCTATAAAGACACATGCACACGTATGTTTATTGCGGCACTTTTCACAATAGCAAAGACTTGGAATCAACCCAAATGTCCATCAGTGACAGACTGGAAAAAAAGAAAATGTGGCACATATACACCATGGAATACTATGGAGCCATAAAAAAGGATGAGTTTGTGTCCTTTGTAGGGACATGAATGCAGCTGGAAACCATCATTCTCAGCAAACTATCACAAGGACAGAAAACCAAACACTGCATGTTCTCACTCATAGGTGGGAACTGAACAATGAGATCACTTGGACTCTGGAAGGGGAACATCACACACCGGGGCCTATCATGGGGAGGGGGTAGTGGGGAGGGATGGCACTGGGAGTTATACCTGATATAAATGACGAATTGATGGGTGCTGATGAGTTGATGGGTGCAGCACAGCAACATGGCACAAGTATACATATGTAACAAACCTGCACGTTATGCACATGTACCCCAGAACTTAAAGTATAATAATAATTTTTTTAAAACATGCAAAATAATTAAAAATAAATAAATAAATAAAAAATAAAACACTCTAATAATTTGCATAAAATTATTTGAGCCTATGCAACTCTTCAGATTCTCCTTAAAGTTTCACTCACTAATTTTAGCATTAATCAGTGGATCATTCCTGCAGCAATTATTACAGTAGTGTTCTAATGATGATTTTCTACTTCCCTTATTTATTCTACATTTATTATTTGGAATCCCTCTATAAAGATTTTTCCTTTCTCCCCTACTTATTTATTCAACAATGTATGTATATAAGTAGGTACTCATAAATATTTAATTCTTTGGGTTATAATATAGTACTCTACTTATTTATTTTGTTGGTCACCTTGTCCCAGCTTCACCCATTAGGAACTCTTTCATATTGGCTCCCGTGTTCTGTTCTGTTTTTAATAGACTTTATATTTTACAGCAGTTTTAGGTTTGCAGCAAAATTGAGCAGAAGGTACCAAGATTTCCCATATACTCCCTTCCTTCCCTCCACATGCATAGCCTCTCCCATTATCAATATCCGCTTCCACAGGGGTATTTGTTACAAATGATGAACCTATATTGACACATTGCTATCACCCAGAGTCCATAGTTTACTTTAGGGTTCACTCTTGGAGTTGCACATTCTATAGGCTTGAGCAAATTTATAATGACATGCATGCAGTATTAAAGTGGTTTCACTGCCCTAAGAATCCTCTATGCTCCACTTATTCATCCCTGTCTTTTCCCTTCCTGTGTCCCTTTGATATACTCATCCTCCTTATTTTTCTAGCACTTCGTTACTTTTTTACAAGATACACCAGCCTCTTCTCCAAGAAACCATGGTTCCTGTAATTGAAAATTGGTATTTGGAAACCAAGATCTGGATGCTTTTGTCACTTTTAGGGTATCATTAATTCTAGCCCTCTCAGCAGACAGAGCTAAGAAATATTTGTGTGCATGCTAACCCATCTATATTTTGCTGCCTATTTATATATGCGTTAAAATAAACATGAGTTAATACCATTTCTGACCCTAAATTGCACTATAAGGCATCATTCTAGACCTTCTCCCTTGTTTATTATGAGCTTCTTTCTTAGACTGTGAAATACCTGACTCTCATTATCTACAAGTTATTTATTTATTTATTTATTTATTCATTCATTCAACCCTACTACACTGGTAGTTTCAGAATTGTTAACTCATACCCCTGGGAGAAACAATTGTACCAATCAGAGTACAGTGTCTACACACAATTACTTTCTGTCGTTAGTCTTTAAATATTCGGCAAAACACTATTTTCATGGTTATTTGTTTCAGGTTTTCTTTCTCCACCCCATTTAGTGAGGTTATGATATATATACTTGTAATACAGTTAGAAACATTTGTTGCAAACTGCATTCAATATTGAGTTGCTCAGACATTTCGGTTGATTTCTAAAACCTTGAATGCAATAAAATTCAGTTTTGTGAGTTTTGACAAATGTATAAAGTCAGATATCCTCTTCCATAGTACCATATAGAACAATTCCATCACCCTAAAAATTCTCTTGTACAGCCTATTATAGTCAACCCCTCAGACCTCCCCCAACCCCTGGCAACTACTGACTTGTTCTCTGTTCCTATAATTTTGCCTTGTCTAGGATGTCATATAAATGGAACTGTATCACTTGTCAGCTTTTGGATATGGCTTCTTTCTCTTAGCACAATGCATTTAAGATTCATCCTAGCTGTATGAATATCAACAGTTATCTTAATTGCCAAATGGTATTCTAGTCTATGATTGTACCATAATTTGTTTATCCATTCACCAGCTGAAGAGCATCTTGGTTGTTTCCAGGTTTTAGTGATTTTCAGTAAGGCTCCATAAATATTCTCATATACATTTTTGTGTAAACTTGATCTTTCAGTTACCTTCCAAAGGTATCTGTGAGTGAAAATGCTGGGTCATATGTCAAGTGTATGTTAAATTTTAAAAGTAACTGCCAAACTGTTTTCCAAAATGCCTGACCCATTTTGCATTTCCACTAGCAATGAGTGAGAGTTCCTTTTGTAATACATCCTTGTCAGCATTTCATATTGTCTTGTAAATTTATATGTGTATTTAATTCTAGCCACTTTAATAGCTGTATCTTGAAGTGTTTCTCATTACACATTTAATTTTCATTTTCCTAATGATTGATATTATCTTTTAATACACTTCTTTGCCATCTGTACGTTTGGATTGGTGAAAAGTTTGTTCAGATGCTTTGCTACTTTTTAAAATTAAATTTTATCTTTTATTGTTCAGTTTTAAGTGTTATTTATGTATTTTGGATATGCCACATATATAATGTACAAGCATATTCTTTCAACCTGTGGCATTTCTTTTCATTCTTTTGTGTCTTTCACAGATAAAAAAAATTTAATATGCAAATATTTAACAATTTTTATTTTTAAAATTTTCATAAATAAAAATGTTTAAATTATTATAGTTTCAATTTATCTATTTTTTTCTTGTATGGATAATTTTTTTTTTTTTTTTTTTTTTTTTTTTTTTTGT
>NC_037689.1:4515033-4599700 GCF_003255815.1 Theropithecus gelada
TTTTTTTTTGAGACGGAGTCTCGCTCTGTCGCCCAGGCTGGAGTGCAGTGGCCGGATCTCAGCTCACTGCAAGCTCCGCCTTCCGGGTTCACGCCATTCTCCTGCCTCAGCCTCCAGAGTAGCTGGGACTACAGGCGCCCGCCACCTCGCCCGGCTAGTTTTTTTGTATTTTTTAGTAGAGACGGGGTTTCACCGGGTTAGCCAGGATGGTCTCGATCTCCTGACCTGGTGATCCGCCCGTCTCGGCCTCCCAAAGTGCTGGGATTACAGGCTTGAGCCACCGCGCCCGGCCGGATAATGTTTTTTATGATGTAATTAAAAACTAATTGGCATATCCAATATTTCACACATTCTCTCCCATGTCTTTTTTAAAGAAGTTTTATCGTTTTACATTTTATATTTAGACCTATGATCCACTCTGAATTACTTTTTGCATAAGGTTTAAGTATTCAAGTTCATTTTTTGCAATGGACTTCCAGTCTTTCTAGCACCATTTGTTGTTGTACCTTTGTCCAAAATTAGTTGACCTTGTCCAAAATTTGAGTGGGTCTATTTCTGGGCTCTTTATTCTGTTTCACTGATCTAGATAGCTATCCTTTTTCCAATACCACACTGTCCTGAATATTGCAGCTTTATAATAAGTTTCAAAATAATGTAGTAAAGTTCGTTCCACCGACATTGTTTTATTTATTCATTTATTTTCAATACTTTTTAAGGTACAGATGGTTTTTGGTTACATGGGTAAGTTCTTTAGTGATAGTTTCTGAGATTTTGGTGCATCTGTCACCTGAGCAGTGTACACTGGCTCCAATATGTAGTCTTTTATCACTCACCCCCCTTCCATCCTTCCCCCCAAGTCCCCAGAGTCCACTATATCATTCTTACTCCTTTGCATCTTCATAACTTAGCTCCACTTATAAGTGAGAACATAACGATATTTGATTTTTCATTCCTAAGTGACTTCACTTAAAATAATGGCCTCTATGTCCATCCAAGTTGCTGCAAAGGCCATTATTTCATTCTGTTTTATGGCTGAGTAGCATTCCATGGTGTATATATACCATGGAATATGATATAAAGAAAATGGATACATTTTCTTTATCCACTCATTGGATGATGGGCATTTAGGTTGGTTCCATATTTTTGCAATTGTGAAGTGTGCTGCTATAAACATGCGTGTGCATGTGTCTTTTTCATGTAATGACTTCCTTTCCTCTGGATAGATACCTGGTAGTGGGATTGCTGGATCAAATGGTAGTTCTACTTTTAGTTCTTTAAGGAATCTCCATACTGTTTTCCACAGTGGTTGTACTAATTTACATTTCTACCAGCACTATACAAGTGTTCTCTTTTCACCACATCCATGCCAAGATTTTTTTTTTTTTTTAATTATGGCCATTCTTGCAGGAGTAAGGTGGTATCTCATTGTGGCTTTAATTCACATTTCCCTGAAGGTTAGTGATGTTGAGCATTTTTTCATGTGTTTGTTGGCTGTTTATATATCTTCTTTTGAGAATTCTATATTCATGTCCTTTGCCCACTTTTCGATGGAATTATTTGTTTTTTTCTTGCTGAGTTGTTTGAGTTTCTTGTATATTCTGGATGTTAGTCCTTTATCAAATGCATAGTTTGTGAATATTTTCTCCCACTCTGTTGGTTGTCTGTTTACTCTGCTGATTATTTCTTCTGCTGCACAGAAGCATTTAGTGATTTTTTTTAACAGCATTTTGTCATTTCCAGCATACAGATCTTTTATACATGTTTTGTTGGTATTATACCTAATGATTTTATCTTATTAGAACTATTGTAAACATTTTTTTAATTTTGATTTTGAATTGTTTATTGATTGTATATAGTATTATGATTGACTTTTACGTGTTGACGTTGTACCCTGTGAACTTGATAAACTCGCTTATTAGTACTAGGAGGGTTTTTGTTGCATTTGCTTTTGGGTTCTTAGTCATGAATTCTTTGCCTAAGCCTATGTCTAGAAGAGTTTTCCCAATGTTATCTTGTAAAATTTTTATGATTTCAAGTCTGAGATATAAGTCTTTGATCCATCTTGAGTTGATTTTTGTATAAAGTGAGAGATGAGGGTCCAGTTTTATTCTTCTATATGGTGGCTTGCCAATTATCCCAGCATCACTTATTGAATAGGGTATCATTTCCCCACGTTATGTTGTTGTATGCTTTGTTAAAGATCAGTTAAAAATAGATTTTGGGGCTGGGCGCGGTGGCTCAAGCCTGTAATCCTAGCACTTTGGGAGGCCGAGACGGGTGGATCATGGGGTCAAGAGATCAAGACCATCCTGGCTAACACAGTGAAACCCCGTCTCTACTAAAAAAATACAAAAAACTAGCCGGCGAGGTGGTAGGCGCCTGTAGTCCCAGCTACTCGGGAGGCTGAGGCAGGAGAATGGCGTAAACCCGGGAGGCGGAGCTTGCAGTGAGCTGAGATCCGGCCACTGCGCTCCAGCCTGAGCAACAGAGCGAGACTCCGTCTCAAAAAAAAAAATAGATTTTGGGCCGGCACAGTGGCTCATGCCTATAATCTCAGCACTTTCGGAGGCTGAGGTGGGCAGATCACTTGAGGCCAAGAGTTCGAGACCAGCCTGGCCAACATGGTGAAACCCCATCTCTACTAAAAATACAAAAATTAGACAGGTGTGGTGGCACATGCCTGTAATCCCAGCTACTATGGAGGCTGAGGCATGAGAAGCCCTTGAACCTGGGAAGCTGAGGTTGCAGTGAGCCGTGATCATGGCACCACACTCCAGCCTGGGTGACAGAGCAAGACTGTGTCTCAAAAAATAAAACATAAATTAAAATATAGACTTCCTGGGATTTTCTACCCAATCATATTGTGGATGAACAGGGACAGATTTATTTCTTCCTTTACAATTTGCATGCCTTATATTTCCTTGTCTTATAGTATTGACTAGGAATTTCAGTGCTATGTTGAATAGGAGTGGTGAGAGTGGACATCCTTGCCTTTTTCCTGATATTAGAGAGAAAGCATTTAGCCTGTCAACATAAAGTATGATATTAGCTGTAGATTTTTTGTAAATATTCTTTATCTGGGTAAGGAAGCTCCCTTCTATTCCAAATTGCTAAGAGTTTCATTAAGAATGGATATTGTATTTTGTAAAAAGTTTTTTTCATCTGCTGATATAATTTGAGGCATCTTAATCTATTTTGTGCTGCTAAAACAGAATACCACAGACTGGCTAATTTATAAAGAATAGAGATTTATTTCTTACAGTTCTGGAGGCTGGGAAGTCCAAGATCACGTGGCCACATCTAGTGAGGGCCTTCTTGCTGCATCATCCCATGGTGGAAGGTGAAAGGGCCAGAGAGAGTGTGCTTATGTGCGTGCCTGTGCATGTGAGTGTGGGAGCCAAACTTATCCTTTTATCAGGAACTATTTTCTGAGTTAACTAAACCATTCCATCAATAATGCCATTAATTCATTCATGAGGGCAGAAGCCTTAGAGGTAGAGCCCTCATGACCTAATCACCTCTTAAAGTTCCCACCTCTCAATGCTGTTGCACTGGAGATTAAGTTCCAACACATGAACTTTGGAGGATGCATTCAAACCATACCATGGAGTTTTACATCTTTAGAATGGATTTCTTTGATTGATTTTCATATGTTGAACCAGCCTTGTATTCCTGGGATAAACCATGCTTTCTTGTGGTATATTAATTATCTATTTTATATATAGCCAAATTTCATTTGCATTTTTTTAGGATTCTTATGTTTATGTTCATGAGGGATATCGTTTTGTAGTTTCTTTTTTTGTACCACTTATTTTTCTGGTTTTTATATCAGGGAAATGCTGGCCTCACAGAGTAAGTTGATATGTATTTCCCTGTCTCCTAACTTCATAGAGAGATTGTATAGAATTGATGCTATTTCTTCTTTAAATGAATGGTAAAATTTGCCATTGAGACTGTCTGGACCTGGGTATTTTGGGGGAAGATTTTTAATTGCAAATTCAATTTCAGTAATATTTATAGAAGGATTTAGATTATTTAGATTATTTGTTACATTTTGGATAAGTTTTGCCAGTTTGTGCTTTTTGAGAAATTTGTTTCATCTATGTTGTCAAATTTATGTGTTTAGAATTGCTATTACATACTCTTGTCATTGTAATACCTATGAAATTTCTATCTACTCTTTCATTCCTGAGTTTTTATTTCAGCTATTATATTTTTAGTTCAAAATATCCATGTGATTCTTATTTATATCTTCTGTTTCTTCACTGAGTGCTTCTGTGTTAAATATTTGTTCCAAAATCGCTTGTTATTGTTCATTCAAGCATTTTTATAATAACTAATTTAAGATAATTTAATGTCTTATCTCATCATTCATGTCTGTTGTCTTTTTCCATGTTAATTGAAATGTTTATGGTTATTTGCATGCTGATTGGTTGTAGTTTGTATCCTGGACATTGTGAGTATTGTCTTGAGATTCTGTATCTTGTTTATATCCTGTGGAGAAGGTCTATATTTTTGTTTTAGCCTTTTGTATATTTTGGTTCCAAAATCAATTCAGTTTTCAAACCTTTTGCAGTACCATATAGGTCTGTCCTGCATGTGTACCATCTAGTGGTCAGTCTGAGACTTGGGTGGAGGTGTCCTTTCTAGTTGAGTTTCCAAATCTTTGGTATGCTAATGAATATCAAAGCAGTCACAAGTCAGAGGTAAGCCCAGGGGTTCAAATCAACTTTACACTGTTGCTTTTTCAAAACTCTTCCCTCTCCTTTATCTTTTCAGTACTTTCCAGTTCCCTGGGCTCTCATTTTCTGTTTTCTCTTCAAAAACTACCCACTGTCATGGTTGTAGCATTTCCAGAAACAAGTAGCAGGAGGAGAGAGTGAGAACGAGAGAGGGAGAGGGAGAGGAAGAGGGAAAACTAGTATAAAGATGTCTTCTTGACATCGTGGCTTCACCTAGAGGAAGGAACTTATCCCACACAGTTTTGATTCCTGGAGGCTCCCATTCTGGGCCACTATTGCTTCTGAGCCACCTTTGCTTTTACTACCTCCACTGTGGAACCAAAGGAGGAGTAAATAAAAACCCAAGGGATTTCCCCCACTCTCTCTGAATTTTAGTTCTCTGTTACATTCCTTGAGCCCAAACTCCAAGACTTCTCCTGCATCTCTGTCTGCTAGACAATGCTCATTTTGAATTGCATACCATGTTGAATTCAGGCTCAGGATACTGAATGTTCAGGGAGAAAAGTAATGCTGAATTTGCAGTTGTTTAGTTGGTACTTCAAACTCTGGTGTCTTCTCTGATCTACCTACTTAGATTTACCTTTCAATTTTCATATAGTTGTTCATGCATTCTATCAGAATTTTATATTTGAGTTAGTGAGAGATAAAAGGTCTGAGAATTGGACCCAACTATATATGTTTTGTAAACGGCATGTAGTTGGATCCTACTTTTTAATCTAATCTGACCACTTCCGTCTTTAGTTGGAATATTTAGTTGATTCACATTTAAAGTGATTATCAATATAGTTAGATTAAAATCTACCATCTTTCTGTTTTCATTATATTTGTTCTTCATGTTTTCTATTTACTGTATTTGGCTTTTGTTTCCTTTTTCCCTCTTTTTTCTGCCTTTCATTATTTTATTTGGTCATTTTGTATGATCCCATTTTGTCTCATGTATTTATTTATTATTTAGACATCTTTTAAGGAAACCTTTTTAGTGGTTTCCGGAAAGTTTGTAATGTACATTTTTATATAATTTGGTTCACCTTTAAATAATACTATACTGCTTCATGTGTAGTACAAGACTATCCCCAATTCCTTCCTTCCATTGTTTGTGTCATTGTTGTATTCTATTATTTTTTTACAAATGCTATAAACATACAATACATTGGTACTATTATTGCTTTAAACAATCAGTTATATTTTAGAACAATTAAGAATATGATAGTTATATTTGTCTTCATTTATTACTTTTGCAACACTTTTCCTTTAATTATGTACACCCAATTTTCTGACCTATATCATATCCCTCTGTTGGAAGAATTTCCTTTAATATTTAGACTGTAAGACAGGTCTGCTGATGCTGAGTTTCCTCAGTTTTTGTCCGAAAAAGCATTTTGTCTTAATTTTTGAAGGATATTTTTGCAGAACTTGGAATTCTGGATTGGCATTTTTTTCTTTCAAAACTTATAAAGGTTTCATTCCACTGTCTTTTTGCTTATGTGATTTCTGACAAGAAGTCTGGTATAATTCTTCTCTTTGTTCTTCTGTGGGTAAGATGTTCCCCACCTACCGCCTTCTTCCTGGCAGTCTTCAAGATTTTATTTTTGTCTTGATTTTCTGTAATTTGAATTTGTTATATCTGGGTGTGGGTTTTGGTTTGGTTTTGGTATTTACCCTGATTGGTGTTCTCTGAGCTTCTTGAATCTGTGGTTTGGTGTCAGTCATTAATTTGGAAAATTTTGGCCATTATTGTCTTCACATATTTCTTCTGCCTTATTCTTTCTTCCCCTTCTTGTGTTCCAAATACATATATGTTATACTGTTTGATATTGTCCCACAGTTCTTGGATGTTTTGTTCTGTTTTCTTTTTTTTTCTTTTTTTTTTTTTTGCTCTTTTTTTTTCTCTTTGCATTTCAGTTTGTGTGATCTCTATTGACCTGTCTTCAAGTTCACTGATGACTCAGCTGTGCGGAGTCTACTGATGAGCACATCAAGGATAGTCTTCAGATCTGTTACTGTGTTTTTTTCTCTCCCATTTATATTTGATTCTTTCTTATACTTTTCACCCCCCTGCCGAAATTACCTATCTGATCTTGCATGATAAACTTTCCCAACAGAGCCTTTAACATACTAATCATAGCTATTTTAAGTTTCCTATCTGATAAAGATGGAAACAGTAGACAAAGGGAATTCCAAAAGGGGGAATGGGCAGGGGGGAGCAAGAGTTGAAAAACTACCTGTTGGGTACTGTGTTCGCTATTTGGGTAATGGGGTCACTAGAAGCCCAAACCCCACCATTACACAATATACCCAGGTAACAAACCTGCACATATAACCCCTGAATCTGTGATGTACAAAAAAGAAAGCAAAATAATCCAAGTAAATAAACAGATTCCTTGTCTGATATTTCCAACATCTGTGTCATAACTTATTTTGGTCCTAATGATTGCTTTTCTCTTCAGACATTGTTTTTATTCCTTGCCTTGATTCTTCCCTTTGTGCTACACCCTGGAGATAATATATGCCTTAAATCTCGTATAGATGTATTCCACTGTTATTTTTACTGATGCTTTTTAGCCTGGTAGTGGGCGAATGGAGACCTGGGACATTCTATGCTATTCTCATTAAGTCTCAGTCTTAGGCAGGCTTACCCTGAGTGTTGGAGGTGTGTCCTTCGCAAGTGTACCTGCCTCTCCTCCTGTGTTCTAACCCAGGTGGGCCTAACACATTTTCCTGCCCCTCCCGGGTTAGACTTTTTTTTTTTTTTTTTTTTCATTTTTCTCCCCCAGCTGTAGTGAGTTTTCACCAGTGTACCTCAGTTTCTGTTGCCCTTTCTTCTGAGGACTAAGACATTTTTCCCTTTGGGAAGATAAGGTAGATTGGTATGGGCAGAGTTTCAGTGATGTTGGTCAGTCTGCTCTGCTAGCTGCAGTGAGTTTCTCCCAGTACTTTCAAGCTAGTTTTTGTTGCCTTTTCCCTGAATAGTAAGGCTTTTGCTCCATAGAGAATATAGGGAAAATAGTCTGTGCAGAATTTCAGCAATGGCTATTGTACTGTTCTCCCCAAACCAGAACTACAGGATATCTTTCTCAGGATTCTTCTCAGTCTTTCTTGTCAGCTTCTGGGGGAGTTCCTGGAGGAAAACTCTGCAAAGGGGTGCAAAACTGCCTATGTCTGCAGCCCCTACAGGCTTCACATTCTCACACTAGCCCATAACCAGCCTCTAGCAATTCATCATAATTTTTAGCTGAATCTTCTTATGAGTTTGTATGTTATTCACTGGTATCTGCACCAGGTAAGCAAATGCCTGGTCCTGTGGCTCCCTTGAAGATGGTTGTTTCTACAGGTTTGTGGTACTGCAACCTCAGTTTTCTGATGAGTCTGAGAGAAGTTCTTAATTTTCACTTTCCCAGCTTTTGTTCTTATTGTAATGGTGGGAGATGTGTTCTTTACAACTCTACATTTCTGACCTAATACCAGAAGAGCATATGAATCTGAGGATAAGCTTTTGAGGGTCTGTTTGTCTTTCAGCATCCATACCCCAGTTTACCAATTCCCCCACGATGGTGATCATGGTGGGTTTACCAGCTCGAGGCAAGACTTACATCTCCACGAAGCTCACACGATATCTCAACTGGATAGGAACACCAACTAAAGGTATGTCTCTGAAAGTCTTTGTTCAACAACCCCATAAAAGCCACTGGCTGAAAACCTTACTTAAGTAGAAGGCCAAAGTCCTCAATACCAGAAATGCCTCATCATTATTATTATCAGCATTAGGACTACTGCTATCACTATTACTACATTCTTATACAGTTTATAACTTCTTGAGCACATACTTTGTACCCAACACCACTCTAGGTGCTAAGCATAGGAAAACTAGTGTTAAGATTAAATGTCTTCTCTCAAGAAGTTCCATGACCTCGAAACAACCCTGTGAGTAACATTCTATTTTTATTGCCATTACTATTATTGCCATACCAATATTACTACTTTTATTAGCATTACCACTTCTTCACCATTTCATAGTTGAGGAAATTGAGGCCCAAGGGGTGAAGTGCCTTGTCTAAAGGCATATGGCCAGTAAGTGACAGAACCAGGATATGAACCCAGGTCTATTTGATTCTAAGCCTGATACTGTGCCAAGTCTAGTGCATGGTTCTACTGATTGGAAGAGAAAAGAATCCCACATTAGCCCTATAGTCTCCTTTTCTCCATTCTTTTTGTCTCCTTCTTTCTCTTGTTAATCTCAACATCCTGTCTCTCTGCCCTGCTTCCTTCTATCTCTCCCCCTCTTCCTTCCTCTCCCCAATTTGTTTCTTTTTCCCATTTCTTATTTCCATTCATCTATGTTCTCTTTATCTAATTCACTGGTGAAGAGTTTCCCAATAGTTTTCCATGTGCCCAAACTCCTGCTAGGCAATGAGGATACAAAACTGGATGAGACTCACCCTGTCCTTGAAGAGTTCTAAGTCTAGCTGGGATGTATAAGAATACCTCATATCATCTAGGAATTCTAGAACAGGAGCAGGGTGCTGCATGAAATCACAAAGGGATTTGACAACTGGAAGGCAAGGAAAGCTTCCTACATAGGATATGTTTGAGCTGAGTCTTGTGGGAGGAATAAGACATTGGCAGAAGGGAAGGAGAGAAGGAACAGCTCTCATGGAGGACTGCAAGCTCTCAGGAAAATCTGCTGAGTGTAGAGGTACATGGGACACTGGCAGATTGGTTTCTGCCTTAAGGGCCCCATAATGGGTTCAGGGTTTCTGATTCCCCTGCTTTCTATCTTCATTCCACTCAATTCTCTCAAAGGCCTCCAGAGTTATATTTCAAAGCACAAAGCTGAACATGCCTGTGACCTCCAAAGGTCCCCTTGGCCTGCAGGTTTAAATCCATAGTGGATGACTCACCATCCTCCAAACGTGCTCTTCCTTCTGCCAATGCCATACTCTTGCTCAAACTGTTCCTCTACCTGGATGCCTTTGTTCCTGACTCCCACTGCCCATATCTGCCTGTAAAAGGCGCCTACCCTAAAAAGCCTTGTTCAAATGGTGAAACCTTCTCAGATCATTCCAAGTACAATTAGTCTTTCCTTCCCTCTCACTCTCTTCCATGGCTTCATATTGTCTTTGTCAGAGCATTTAACAAACTCTGTGGGAGCTCTCCATTTACTGGTTTACTCACTGTCTTACCTGTTGGACCGTGAGTGCCTTAAGGGCCCCATCATGAAGATCGGGCTAATCCCTGAGACCCAGAGCTCATATCCTGCTTCACAGAGTAGGAATCAAAAAGTATTTGTTACATGAATGAATGAAATATTAACTCTTTGGCTGCTTATCTTCTTTCTCCTCCTTTCCTTCCCTCCTCTCTAGTTTTTCATCATTGTAAGTGGGAAAGTATGGCCTAGAGATTTAGATTTAGAATCTTCATCATAATATAGAAAAATAAAACAACTTTGGACTAGAAGTCAGGAGGTCCAGTCTATATCTGTCACCAGCTCACTCACTGTTTGACCCTTGGTGATTAATTTTACTCCCTAGATCTCCATTTCTTCATCTTTCCACCGGAGTAGGGCATTTTAAGGATTGGTGTTTATGATAAAGTAGAATAATGGAAAGACCATCAGCTATGTTGCCAAATAGACCTGGGTTTGAATCTCAGATATCCACAGATAGGAAATAATTGTGCAAGTTTTTCCTATCTCTGAACTTTCAGTTTCCTCATTTATAAAATGGTAATAGTGATCTCTACTTTGCAGGGCTGTTGTGAGGAATAAATAAACTGGTAGCCATAATTTGAAGTTTTAAAAGCAATTTTATAGCTACAAATTATACCTTCTTCCACCTCTGAGGTCCCTCCCAGCAAGGACATTTTTTGGCCACTGGGATCTTCCCAACCTCTTCACTGGCGCTCCCTGCTTTCAGTATTTAATTTAGGCCAGTATCGACGAGAGGCAGTGAGCTACAAGAACTATGAATTCTTTCTTCCAGACAACATGGAGGCTCTGCAAATCAGGAAGTAAGTACCCAATATTTTAGGAATCTGTGCTGTCCCGTGGCTGAAAGGCCCTTGTTCAGATACTGGGGGAGTAGGGCAGAATAATCTGGACCAGAAAGGTGGCCCTCTAGACTCTCAAACAGTAGTTGGAACAGCCCTTCCATTATCCTGCCCAAAGGCTGTTTCTGGTCATAACCATCCACTTATCAAAAACCTTTAATGGTCTTCTACTTCTGACAGGAGAGAGTAGAAACTTCTCAGCTTAGCATTTGAGGCAAGAATCTCAATAGCTTGGCCTACTCTAGTTTCTGTAGTCTCATCAGTTCAACCTCAAGGTCTATCTACACGGCAAGACGCTGAGTAAAGGCAGACTAGAGCCTGGGCCTTATGCCCTCAATATAGAACCCAGCAGTGAGTAATCACTAAAGAGATTTTTGCTGAAAGCATAAATACATTGCCACTGTCACGCCTGTGTGTTACCCATGCCAGGAATGCCTTTTATTTCACAGACCACATGCTCTACCTGGGTTCATAAAACAGTTCAGCTTGAGTTCCATTAGCTCAAGGGTTGGAAGCCTTAATATTATGGCTTCTGTCATTGCTCAGCTTTTCCTGATTGTGTCACTTTATACCTGCCCCTAAGCTGTGTAAGCTGTGCACATACAGCCACTTTCAACTGTTTGACCCCTCTGTGCTTAGCACGGTGCCTAAAGCACAGGGCACATAAGTTAGTCTAAGACATGAGAGATGATACAGAAGATACTGCAGACAATGAGAGAGGAATCCATCCTGGGTGATAAGGGTTGTCTCTTTTTCTTTCCTGGTCTATTTCAGGCAGTGCGCCCTAGCAGCCCTGAAGGATGTTCACAACTATCTCAGCCGTGAAGAAGGTCATGTCGCGGTAAAGAAATTTGTTATTTTTTCCTTGGGTATCTACTGGGAAGGGAATTAGCTAATATGTACTGAACATTTACTGTTGTTCTGAGTATTTGCATATATTAATAATTTCATTTTATGCTCCCCCCTTGAGGTAGGTATTGTTATTATGCCCCATTTCAGAGCCCAGAAGAATGGTTCACAGACACATTAAATAATTTCCCACGGTGGTACAGCATATACCTGGCAGGGCCAGAAATGGAATCCAAGTTGTATAGCTTCAGAATCCCCACTCTTAACCACTGTGCACTACCAGTCCACCCCCAATAATTCAGCAGGACTATATTAGAATTTAAAACTGCAGTACAAACAGTTTTGAGTTCTAGAGACTTACCTAAATATCTAGTCAATAGTTTAGCTAGGATTTGCAAATTCTGAAAGGGGAGGAGATTCTCAAATATGCAAATGGTCCAATCTCAGGTACTGAGGCTAGGGAATTGTTTCTTGTTCTTGAGGACTTCTAAAGTGATAAGGAAGGAAGAAGCTTCAGCTAGGAATTGAGAGAACCAGTTCTAGCTCTGCTCTGTCAGCAACTCTCAGTGACTTTGGTCAAGGCAAGTTCTTCTAGGCCTCAGTTACCTCACCTATAAAATGACCCTAATAAACACCCACAATTTCCTCTTGCCTTATTACACTCACAGGGTAGCATACATTTCTGGACAGACCACAAGGGCCCAATATGTGCTTGTGAAATTGTCATAAGCCAATCATGAATCCTTCCTATCCTTCAAGACCTTGTTCAAGTTTTACCTCTATATGGAAGCCCTCCACTTAGCACAGGGATGGGCAAAGAGTAGGTGTTCTGTTAGCACCAGATTCAGAGTAATCCAATCTCATTACCTGCCTCTAGGTTTTTGATGCCACCAACACTACCAGAGAACGGCGGTCACTGATCCTGCAGTTTGCAAAAGAACATGGTTACAAGGTATGGTAACACTCCAACTCTTATTTAGAGCCTATTTCTCCAGCACAAACCCCAAAGAAAGGCAAACCAGGGGACTCAGAGCAGCCAAATCCACAACCATAAGCTCAACATTTTAATTTGGTTCTCTAACTTTCCAGGATATAGTCAGAAGCAGCAAAGCAGAACAAGAAAGGAGGGGTGCCACATTAGGCAATGGAAGATGACTGCAGACAGGCTGGCTATGGGGAAAGAGTGGAGAGAGTCACTACAAAAAGCTTATATAAGACCTAAACCCAGTAAAGATATAAAACAACAATCTGGGGTCATTCAGTTTAGAGCCAATCTGCCTCATGAAACTCAGAAGCCTGAAAGTACCACTGTATGAGAGCATTATGTTGTCAGAGATGCCCCTGGAGATGATTTAGAACCATTGAAAAGGAGTAAAGCTATGTTCAGCTCCTATCAAACATAATTTCCTGCTGGAAGTCTCTTTTCTGTTTCTTTTATAGGTGTTTTTCATTGAGTCCATTTGTAATGACCCTGGCGTAATTGCAGAAAACATCAGGGTAAGGACCACCAGTTACTTTTCCACTTTGCTCTGCCTTAGGCTTAGATCATGCCTAAGGCAGAGGTGAGATTATGCTTAAGGCAACTCCATGAGATTAAAGAAAGTATTCCTCCCTGATCTTCTCCTCCTCGTTTTTATAGGAAGCATTCCCTAACCATCCTGGCCTACAATGACTATTAATTTTAACGAAGCCAACATATATAGTGCCCTTCCTATGCTCCAGAAACCAGACTTGACTGTCATTAATTTTCACAACAAAACTGCATATTACAGATTATTTCCATGTTAGAGAGAGGAAACTGAGGTTCCAAAAGGATAAATGAATTGTCAAAGATTCATACAGACAGAAAGGGATAGAAGTGGGACTGGACCTCAGGCTTGGCTGTCTGCCTCAAAAGCCTACATTTTTTATTCTACCCCAAAATTCATACCAGAACTACCACTGCTCTTAGATTCTAGGCATGTGGTCTAGAACTAGGTCATTTACCACGTTTTGTTGTTCCCCACTTCATCAAATTACTGGAGCTCAAGAACAGAAGAGACCTTAAGGGCAATTTTCTTCTACCCTCCATCAGATACTTGAAGTCTTACCTAAATGTATATCTAGATTTTCTTTTTATACCTGCAATGATAAGGGGCCCATTGCTTTCAACGAATGCGGTCCAGTCAAGCTGGAATCTGCCTCCTTGTAATTTTTATTAATTGGTAATTTTTTTAACCTTTTGGGGCATACAGCATGTTCATTTCCTCCCTTCCCTCTTCATCCTCCCATCTATCTATCTATCAATTCAACAGAAATTGACTATATACCTGGACTTGGCCATTCTGGGCATTAGAGACATACATATGGATAGTGGAGAGTCCTTCCCTTGAGCATATATTCTAGTGAGGAAGACTGGCAAGTATATGTACAGAACTCTGAGAACTGAGGTGATATGAGGGAACAGAGGAAGCTTTGGGAAGACAGTGCTGAGGGCCTAACTTTGCATGGGGGCAGAAATCAGGGAAGCCTTCCTAATGGAGGTAAAATTAAAACGAATAAGGATATATGCGATTGTTATTACAAAAGTGTTCTTCACACATGAATGACACTTCAGTTTCCAATGACCTTGAAGAACACATAGGAATTTGGTGCGTGAAGAATGGAAAATAAGGATATAAGCATATACTAAGTATGGCATCTCCGGAGAACTATAAATAGCTTAAATTGGTTAAAGTCAAATGTGTGGAGAAATAGGGGAGCCATGGGAGATAAGGTTGAAGAAATAATTTGGGGCCCAATCATGACAAGCCATGAGCTGCCTGCTAAAATAATTCACACTTTTTTTCTAAAAGTTATGACAAAATGTATAAGGGCTTTAAGTAGGAGAATACTTTGGCCAGATATTCATATTAGAAATACCCTTCTGGCTGCCAGTATGGTGAATACATTAGAAGTAAAAAATATATAGACAAAGTAATTGGGCACACAGCTATAGTGAGCACAAGCAAGAATGAATGGATATTTAGAGGAGATGATAGAGTGGAGAGGATTTGGTACCTGCTAAGAGGTGAGGGATGATAGAAAGACAGACATCTAGGATGACTCCCAGGTTCCATTTAGGAGCAGATGATGGGGTAGGTGATAGTGCCAGTACCTGAGATGAGGACTGTGGGAGGAGACAGTGGGTATTGGTGAATTAGGAGAGGCCAGTCTTCAGAAATCCAAAGACAGCATGTCATAATCTCCCGGTAAACACTTGATACATGTAAGCCGTAATGACCGCTGGACAAGATCTCTGGTTCCACTTCTTCAGCCATTTCTCACATCACAATTTCTGGTCCTCTTATAAATGTTCTTCTTTTATAAACAGTGTATGCTCTGCGACTGAGTATAATGTAACAGGCTTTCTTTGAGATTAGGAATGAGGAGTCACACAACCAGCTTCTTTTTAATTGGCTGATTTTTGTAAACTTAGGCAAGATGTGTTCTCCAGGTCTCAATTTCCTCATCTTTATAATGAGGCATCTTGTACTCAGTGGTCTCTAAGAACCTTCCAAAGAAAACCATCAGAGACTGTGTCTCACAATGTCTCCCTTGATACCTCTGTTCTCCCTGATCCCAGCAAGTGAAACTTGGCAGCCCCGATTATGTAGACTGTGACCGTGAAAAGGTTCTGGAAGACTTTCTAAAGAGAATTGAGTGCTATGAGGTCAACTACCAACCCTTGGATGAGGAACTGGACAGGTAAGAGCCAGCACCCCAAAGTCAAGGTCTAGATCTTTTGCCCAGTTTTGATATCCTGTAGAACCTGGAGGGAATATCCTCCCTTTCTGAGCCTCAGCTTCTCTATCTGTAATATCAGGAAACTGAACTTGATTATCTTTCTTCAAGGATCCTTTCAGCTCTGATTCCTTGATGTGTAAGGTGTTCCTAAGATGATTAAAATAGTGTTTTCCTGAGCAATATGAACAGTTCAGGACCCCCTCCTGAACAGAACAAATGCCCCCATCCTGTGGGTGTTGCGATTATTATTACAAAAGTGTTCTTCACACATGAATGGCACTTCAGTTTCCAAACATGTTTACCTTCTTTCTTACATTTAATCCCTTAGGACTCCTGTAAAGGAGGCTGAGATAAGTCTTATGATCATAAAATTTCAAGAAAAAGAAATTGAGTCTTAGAGAACTGAAATTACTTTCCCAAGCTCCCATCACAAGGGGTAGAGCTAGGATTCTAATTACATGTTCTGTCTCCTAGTCATGTCTCTTTTCACAACATTCCCATGTCTCATCAATCAACAAGTATTTGGACCCTTTGGGCTGTGGTATATGTAGGGGGTATAAATAGGGGCAAAAGAGGTGGGTTCTATCCTCGGGTAGGTTCTATAGTGCTTTGACATATGAGAACACCCATTTAAAAAAAAAAAAAAAAAACAAGAAATGCTCTGTCATAGTACCAACTAAAGATAGGAGAGAGCAGATGTGAGTTTTAGATGTAGAATGTTCCCAGAACCCTACTCTCTTTGAAAATGTGTTGTGATGAGAAGAGACCCCACGTGAGAAGTATAAAGAGGCTTCAAATGGTCATCACCACTCTAAGAAATCTAAAGAGTGGCCTTACCCAATTGAAGTACCGAGAGATCAGCACTGTTATTGCCCCACTCTTTAGATGGAGAAACTGAGACCCAGATCAAATCAAAGGCTTACTTTGGGCTACACAATGAACGAATCAGTAGCACAATATCTGTTCGAACCCATATCCCAGTTGTGCAGATTGTTCATTGCACAGGCACCCTGGTCAAGGGTACACTCGCTTCTCTCACCAAGATGTGTGCTGAAGTAGGGCTGTGTGACCCTGAGGAAAGTACGGCTTTTGAAAATTATCACAAAGGAATGACATGGGCTAACAGCATATGGTGAAAGGAGCCTGAAGGCCGGAGTGGAGGGTGTAAGTGAAAGAACGGCATTGACAAAGCCCCAGCCCTGGGCCCAGACCCTGCGGTTGCTAGGTTGCTGTTTGATGAATTAGTTTGGGCCAGAAGAAGACAAATCTAGAAGGTCAGCTTTATGTCATCATTTTTCTATCAACAGACCTTTACAGTCTATGCATCAGGTCCCAGCCCTGAACATGGAATCAAAAGAGGAAAGGGCTGTCCCTGATTTGACAGAATGTCCAGTTAGTTGGAGAAGACAATGAGTACACAGTTGGTCACAACTCTGGTGACAGTAAACCAAGTGGGCTGTAGAAACATGGGACCCCGTCCAACTTGGAGGAAGAAGGTCTAAAAGAGCTTGATTACCCAATAAGCAGACTACACATAGGGTACCAGCAAGATAGGGGCTACCAAACTGAGAAAAAGAACTATCTTAAAAACTTTTATTTATTTATTTATTTATTTATTTATTTATTTATTATTTTATTTTATTTTATTTTATTTTATTTTATTTTTGAGACAGAGTCCCGTTCTGTCACCCAGGCTGGGGTGCAGTTACATGATCTTGGCTCACTGCAACCTCTGCCTCCTGGGTTCAAGCAATTCTCCTGTCTCAGCCTCCTGAGTAGCTGGGATTACAGGTGCCCGCCACTGCACCCAGCTAATTTTTATATTTTTATTAGAGACAGGGTTTCACCATGTTGGCCAAGCTGGTCACTAACTCCTGACCTCAAATGATCTGCCTGCCTTGGCCTCCCAAAGTGCTGGGATTATAGGCATAAGCCACTGCACCCAGCTGGCTTAAAGGCTTTTATAATATTGGATATTTCAAAAACAGCATCAAGGTAGTCGAAGTGGAAAAATATAAAACCAGAACTTGGGAGAATCTCCCCATATTCTATAGTTTATAATTTTTATTTTAAATAAAAATTTAAAACTTTTTTTTAATTTTTAAAATAAAATTAAAAATTTGGATGGAGGTAGGCATTAACTACTCTACTATTTTTGGTGTGGAACACCTCTAAATGACTTCACATGATCCTGGTCTCAAAAAAGGCTTCCTAAAGAGTGAATATGCTGGTTCTTGAGGTATGAATGCATAGCAGCTCAACTTTGGAAATCAGGCAAAGAGAATAGCACTTTGTAAGTGCCTAGTTAAATCTGAACAAGAGTAGAGAAATATAGCAAATATTCCAAGTGTAATAGCAAAGGTGTGAAGACAAGAATGAAACAGAGAAGATATGGGTATGGGCATGGGACCATAAAGTGAGGCCAACCGGGCCCAGTGTGAGAAGGCAAAACCAGAAAATCAGACTAAGCTGAGGAATTTGGAAGCTCCTAGAGCCTCAACGGACCTAGTGTTAGGAACAGACAGTAGCCAGGCCACAAGTTTGCATCAGATATTTTCTACCCCTAGGCTCTGAGGGTTCTAGAAGAAATTACTTGAGGGGGGAGTATTCTGGGGTTCTTCCCGAGAAGGTGGCCTTGGGAAAATCACTTTCTCTATGCCTCGGTTTCTTCACCTTTAAAACAGAGGTGATAATCTCTGCTCTGTAGTAATATTATGAGGATTCATGTGCTTAAAAGTTCCCACTCCCTGCCAGATGCACAGAAAATATTCAACAAATACAAGTGCCCTGTGGAAGCCATTGGGCACAGGTGGGCATGATGAGTGTGGTGCAGCATAAAGGACTTCTCTAGGAAAATCTAGGGAGAGGCTTTCTGAAACCAAACCTGTCGGCAACCTTACCTGCCCCGGGTTAGTGCAGTGCAGCTCTTTCTATTCACTTGGTTTTGTTACCATGCAACCAGGGCTGCTGGTGTCACCCCATTGCCCCAGCCTTCCACTCCTCTTCCTAGGGATTTCTCCGAACTCTATACAGGCCAACAACTAAACGAGTTAATGCCTGGTACAGTGTAGGCCTCAGAAGTCTTGCTCCATGTTTCTAGTCTTCTGATTAGTCAGTGCCTACACTCCACCCTCCAGGTTCTACACAAACAGGTGGTTGAACAGTTTGAATATCATTCAGTGTATAGGTATTAGTTCATGACAGAGCACAGAATTGAGGCTACGGTAAGGAACTTGGGACAAGGACCACAAGTTCCCCAATGATGTTGTGGACCACCTCTGTAACCCCATGCCACACTACTTGGCACACCTTAGAGGGAATGACTGTTTATGGAATGAATGTTGAGCACTGATCATGTGTTTCCAAGTATTTGTTCCTGACTGGCCAGAGAGCTCCCAAAGCACAGACATTGGGTCTCCATGCCAAGCACAATGCCTAGAACACAGTAGTATGTTTGGAGTATGTTTGTTGACTGCATAGCAAATAGGAAAATAACCCAGGCCAACCCCCCCTTCTGAGTGAGGAGAGAGACACACACATGCACAGACACACATATGCACACAGACGCAATCTGGTAGTTGTGTGTTGAGTATAAAGGACAATATGTAGCAAAGGCTAAAAAAAAAAAAAGAGAGAGAGAGAGAGAGGTGAAGAGCTCAACTCAGGATCAGAAAGGGTAGGGGAGTGAACAAGTCAGGAGCTGCCAGTAAGACATTAGAGTTAGCCAGGGATACAAAGGATTACTGCTTCTCTCTGACTATGTTAGGGATGTGAACCCCAGAAGAGAGAACCCAGCTGCTTGTAAGAGGATGAGTGAAAAGGCAGTTTGGCTCAAGCTGAGGCTGAAGGAAGGAGACAGGGGGAAATAGCATATAATGAGCTCCTTTGGGTGGCCAATAACCAAGTCTCTAGGACAGGTACTCGGTACAGGGCAAGGCGTGGCATCACATTAGGTGACAGCTGGGTTGTAGAAGAAGTTTGAAAGGGTGTGTGGTTCGGGGTTTCTTTCGGGGTCAACCCTACCACCATTAGCCCCTGAGCTGCCCTTGCTCCTGCTTGGGTCTGGCCCAGCCACCTGTCCTACATCAAGATCTTCGACGTGGGCACACGCTACATGGTGAACCGAGTGCAGGGTCACATCCAGAGCCGCACAGTCTACTACCTCATGAATATCCACGTCACACCTCGCTCCATCTACCTATGCCGGCATGGTGAGAGTGATCTCAACCTCAGAGGCCGCATCGGAGGTGACTCTGGCCTCTCAGTTCGTGGCAAGCAGGTAGGGTGGACCACATACACCCAGATGGGTTGGCTGGGCTGTCCTAGGTGGGCTGGAGGTGTAGTGGTGGCCACATTCTGGGTCCTGAGGTGGGATGACCCAGGGATGGGGTAGAAGCAGATTCCATCACTCCTACTCTTCCATCCATCAGCTACTCAGTCTCTTCCCAGCCGCCGAATGATTCCCTATGCCACCTGTTCTGCAGGTCTAAGAGCTTGGCCTTGGCACCCAAGGCCTGCCCAAAGCCAGCTGCTCCATGACAGTGACTCCCTTTGCCCTTCCTGACTGGTTCCATCATCTTTCTCACAACGTTGTGCCTTTGCTGGTGCAGCTCCCCCACCTAGTCTACCCTCTTCTGTCTCCTCTGTCAGTGGGTGACCATCAGTGGCACAGACAGCTGCCTGAGAGACCCATCCTTGAACCACTCTTCTCCCCAATTCTGCCCTCCCCACCTCACCCCAACACAGGTGTCACACTGGCAGCCCCTGTCCCCACCCATGACAGTGTCCTTCCTGCCCTCCCCACTCCCTTCCAAGGCCCAGCACCTGCTCCAGAAAGCCCTCCCCATCCTCTCCTCCCTCCCAGGCAGGTTGTCATGCCCTGGGCTCCAGCTCTCCCAGTTCTGGCTCATGTGTGGCTCTCCTGGCCTGAGTGTCTTCTCCCCAGCCCAGCACAGTGACCTGCATGTTCTGGTTGCTGGCTAAATACAGGGATCCATTTCCACAGCATTTGGTCCTGCACCTGGGCTTGTTAGCACAGGTATTGTTCCTGCTGGCAGGACCACTTGGGGATGGAACAGGTGGGAAATGAAGTGCAGGATGGACAATTGTTGTCATGATTGTCATTTATTGGACACCTATGCAGTCACGGTGCCATCTGCTTCTGCATGTGTGGCTCATTTCATCTTCACCACAGGTCTGTGGGGTGGGCATTCCTACCACCAGTTTATGGATGAGGAAGCAGAGAGCAGCCCCAGGGCAGGTGGCCAGGATGAGACAGAGCCAGGGCTGAAAGCGGGGCCTACTGACCTGCCCTCAGCTCCCCCACTGGAGATGGGGGGGTGCCCCAGGCAAGGCACTACCCTGGATGGCCACGCCCTGGTGTCTCCCTTTCTGTTACCTCCAGACTGACAGCCTCCCCTCAAGGTAGACTCTAACCTGTGACTCCCTCATGTCCCACTCCTCAGAGCAGAGTCATAGGCTGCTGGAGGTGTGACCTCGGCCCATGGCAGCCCCTGCAGCCAGGGCCATCTTGGGTGGAGCCAGCCTGGCCCTGCCCACACAGCTCGGAGCCCAGCTGGACACGTGGCTGTCTCCACAGGGCATGTCTCCCTGCACACAAACCTGTGTGTGTGTGCATGCACACAGCTGATGCCACCTTCATGCTTCTCACAGAGCACCAGGCCCAGTTTACAAAGCACCTCCCTGTCGAGATAGCTCTCACTTGTGCAGCACCCACTGTGTACCAGGCTGTGGTCGGGGTACTCCCCATCCACTATCTGAAGTGCAGCCCCCAGACAGCAGGCCAGGTGAGCCGGTGCTCTTTGGATATGAGGCCAGGGAGGGGCAGGGATGTGTCTGACGGCACAAGGGACCATGTAAGGGTGCTGAGGGAGTTTAACCTATGGCTCCTACCTCCCTGTCAAGGGCTCCTTCCACCGGAGCATACTGACTCCTGACTCATTTCCATAATGAAATGTATGTATGAAACACCTATATCTGCATATAAAAATGTGTGCCTGGACCTATGCACCCGTGCAGATGTTCCTAACACATGCCATCAGTGGTTAACAACACACCTATACACAGAGGAGGAAATCACTAGCTCCTCTGGGCTCCCACAGCCCTTTATGGTTCCCCTCGGTGCTGCCAGTGTTTCCCTCACTGGACTGGCCATGTCTGGAGAACAAGAACACCCCAGCACCCAGCACAGGGCCATGAACACTCAATACATGTGTGAATGTCCCTAGAACCTGGGTACCAGGAACCCTGCTTAAGCGATAAGTGTTCACAGTGTCAAAAAGTAAAGTCTCCCAAATGCCACAACCCCTACTTCCAGTCCATACTCTGGTACCCCCAACCCTAGAATTCTTTGCCCTTGTTGTCTAGAGTCTGCTTTCAGTGCCTACATGGGCCTATCCCAGAGTCTGTCCACCTGAGGTCAGGCCATATAACACGACCAAGGGGTTGCTGTTTGTGGAGCATGGGGATCAGTGGAGGTGGAAATGTGGACAGAACTCAGTCGTGTGACTTGGTTATCCACAAGCATATACTAAAGGCACATAGAAGTGCAGGATAGAGCCAGAAATGGAGAGATAGACTGTGCATGGAGTGCCTCCATTGGTACTCTTGTCCCAGGCTCCACAAATATTAGAGGTGGGCCTGTTTGAATGAATGAATAACCAAGTAGGGGCTTTGGTGAGCAATCATCAAAGAGCGCGCGCGCACACATGCACTCTCTCTCTCTCTCTCTCTCTCTCTCTCTCTCTCACTCATGCTCTTTTCTATTCCTTTGGCCTACCATCACATGGGAAAGAGTATGACTTTTTATAAATTTGGAACATTTAAACTCTTTGCTCTGCTTGTTCATCACCACTTAATTTGTGGCAGATCTGAGCTTGTTCTTATGGCCACCCTGCTCTCTCTCACCTCTCCTTTTCCCCTTCTCTCCTCCTCTGCATCCCCACGCACTAGTATGCCTATGCCCTGGCCAACTTCATTCAGTCCCAGGGCATCAGCTCCCTGAAGGTGTGGACCAGTCACATGAAGAGGACCATCCAGACAGCTGAGGCCCTGGGTGTCCCCTATGAGCAGTGGAAGGCCCTGAATGAGATTGATGCGGTGAGATGCATGGGGTGAATCTCCTGTGTGGAGGGGGTGACTTGAGTCTGGGATTATCCCCTGGGTTGCCTCTGCTCCAGCCCCTATGGGGAGCCTAATTAATTCAACAAACTTTTTTGACAACTAGCCATGTGCCAGACCTTATTCTATGTCTTGGGGATCCAGTGAAGGCCAGAATAGACAAAGTCTCTGCCCTCATCCTAAAGACAGACAGTAAATAGGACATTACATCTCAGTGTGACAAAGGGCTATGAGAGGAGAAGTAGAAGGGATTATGGAGGATCAGAGGGTGAGGGTGCTCCTGACTCAACTTGGTGGTGGGAGATTTACAAGGAAAGCTTCTTGGAGGAAGCTAGAGGTGACATAAGAAGGAGGCAAAATGGTCTGGGGAGTGGGGAAATAAATTTAATTCAGAGACAGAAAATAGCTCATGTGAAGACCCAGAGATAAGAAGAGAGCATGGCAAGTTCAGGGAACTGAAGGAAAGAATAGCACAGAGGCTGGGACAGCAATAGTGAGATCTGGAGAAAAGGGAGATGAGGCTTGAAAGGAAGCCAGGCCACCAGGCTTTATAGTTCATGTTGAGGGATTCAAATGCTGCCCTAACAACAATGAGATGCCATTGATGGGGTCCACATCAAGTAGGAGTAGTCTGACTGTGATGCACATTTTTAAAGAAAGCCCACTCTGGGCATGTGTGGAAACTTGGTGGGAAGAAGGCCAGAATGAACATGTAGACCAGTAAGAAGTTGATTGCATTAGTCTGGTAAGAGGTGGGGGCATATTGGACCAGAGTAGTGGCATTGGAGATGAAGTGAAGGACTTTGGGAATGTTTCAAAGGTGGAATCAGGTCAGGTGCAGTGGCTCATGCCTGTAATCCCAGCACTTTGGGAGGCCTAGGTGGGAGGATCACTTGAGCCCTGGAGTTGGAGACCAGCCTGAGCAACATAGTAAAACCCCATCTCTACAAACAATTTGAAAATTGGCTGGGTGTGGTGGTGCATGCCTGTGACCTCAGCTACTCAGGCGGCTGAGATAGGAAGATTGTTTGAGCCTGGGAGGTTGAGGCTGCAGTGAGCTGTGATCATGCCACTGCACTCCAGCCTGAGTGACAAGCAAGGCCCTGTCTCAAAAAAAAAATTTAAGGTGGAATCAGCAGGGCTTGATGGTGCACTGGCTGTAAGGGATGAGGAAGAGGGAGACATGAAGGACCCAACCCTGGTGGTATAGCAATCTCTCTTCAGGGTCAGGTTCTTCCATGAGCTCTTTGAGAAAGGAACTGTTTCCTCTCCATTGTTCACCTGCACTGTAGGTACAATGGCACTGGGCAGCAGCGCACAGGTTATGATTGTTAGGCATCAACATAAAAGCTTCACCACTTGTGTAAATAACTTGCGTGTGGGTAGGTTAACTTACTTGCCTGCTAGATATGCCTCTATAGAAACAGACACGTATGTGTGTGTACATTCATACATATGTGTATATAAATATAGAGGTACAGAAATACACATAGCTAGAAAAGGGCTATACAGCATTGTTCTGTATACCACATACATTTGCTATAAAATATATGCAAGCAAATATGAAATTTCTTCATCATAAGTTTGGTGGCTTCTTATTTCTGGTCCACATGTGGTGTAAACATTTATTGAAACCCTCCTTATTTCAGGTTTTGGAGTGATGCTGGAGGTGGAAATTGATCTAATTCATTCCTGTCTTCACTGAATTTTCAGGCTAAATAGGGTAGACAGAGGAATAAACAGAGAAATAGAGAACAGCATGTGTGATACAGGCTCTGATAGGCAAGACTATGGGTACATAGAAATTGGGGCAGGACACCTAACTCAGCCAAGATCTACCTGGAAGAAGTGATACCTAGCTGAAGCCTCAGGTTTGAGTAACAGTGAACCAAATAGAAAGGATCAAGAATGACATTCCAGGCAGAGAGACAGGGATAGGGAACTTCATAAACAAAGAGGTTGATTGGATGTGTTGAAATGCTAAGGTTGTAGTAGTACAAATGGAGAGGGAAGAAAAAAGGAATCGATTTGAGAGAGATTTAGGAGGTGGAATCTCAGAAATTGGCTATGAGGGGTGAGTGAGGAAGAAGCAAGAATTTAGGATGATGATAAAGCAAGAATTTAAGTTTCTGGTTTATTTTCCATGATTAATAAAATATTAATACTTGATTCTAATGATTGAGTCTTTAAAATGTCCCTTGCATATTCTATACTAATATATTTTATTTACATTTTTCCAGTATTCAAAACACTTCTATGAAGTAGTTCTAATTCTCCACATTTTGCAGACAAGGAAAGTAAAATTTGGAGAGGTTAAGCAATTTGACTCAATAATGAGTCAATGACCATTTCTATAGGCAACAGGCTCCTAGTACTCCTCAGAATAGAAAGTTGAAGCCAATCTGGAAGGACCTCATGTACCCAGTAGGGTGCACTTTCTTCCATGGGCAGTGTGGGTTGGAGAAGTTTCACACTGCAGAGATGTTTGTGGGTTGGGGTAGGGGTTCACTTCCTCACCCCTGATGGGGGCATGGTAGATGGGCCCAGTAGACAACAACCAGAGGCCGCTGGCCCCCTACAGGGAGATTTAATTGGAATCCACATACCCAAAAGGAAACCTTAGAAACCCAACATAACTTTCCACCACGAGCAGTAGTCACCTCACCTCTGGGAGTTTCTCAGTAGACTTGGAATCTCTCATAAGCACCTTAGGAACTCATTTTCTGAGGACTCAATTCCTTTTTTGAGTGAGGAGAGTGTATCTCCCCCAAATCCACTCTGAAACCATTAGGAATTTATTAATTTTTCTTGTCTGAGATGTCTGTGGATGCCTGTTTATCTGCCAGAGTTCCCAAAGTAGAGGTCTTCAGACACAGGCACACAGATAACTCTCACATATACACCAGAGACATAATGAGGGACATATACATTAACAGACACACATGCCACAGACACACTGAGACCTGCATGGAAAGACCACATGGACACATTCTCCAATGCTTAGACACCCTGTACACACACACACACACAAACACACACGCAAGCACACAACATATGCTGAGACAAATACACAAACACGAGGCATAAGTCCTTAAACATACCACAAGTACATAAGCATGCTCCACACAGACTTGTAAACACAGCCACAAATTCTTATGCCCATATTTTTATAAAAATACATACTTATATGTATAATGTACACCTGCAGACCTATCTGTACAATCATAGAAAAACATCATACACTCAGCCTGAACACATCTATCCACATACACTCACTGTCACATCCACACAGCCGCACACCTTATACACACACACAAACACACACACACAGACACACACACACACAGACACACTTATAGATAACAGGCACAGACCCAAAGCTATGTTCACAGAGACCCAGGTGCTCATGCGCTACTGTTCCACAATCATCGAAGAATTATGGCAAAGACTCTGTGGAATTTCATCTTGTGAATACTTTTGCCCCCAAATACTTTTTCTCAGGGTGTCTGTGAGGAGATGACCTATGAAGAAATCCAGGAACATTACCCTGAAGAATTTGCACTGCGAGACCAAGATAAATATCGCTACCGCTATCCCAAAGGAGAGGTAAGGTTTGGGGGGTGGCCTAATGCCTAGGACTACTCCCCAGTGTCTTCATTGCAACTGCCAGGATTCCACAGTTGTCTAGACAGCTCTAGAAACAGAGTAAGCATATCTTGCAGCAGCTGCCATCCCACAAGGCACATGATTATCTGGCCCTTGGTTGTTTTAGATTCTTGGCTATAGGCAACAGATCCATCCCTTTCTTTTAAAAGCTACATAATTTTCTTGCTTATTCTCTTTCTGCTTCGGAAGTGCTCACTTTATCCTGGACCTTGTCTCTGGTATCCCTTCATGAAGACACTTTAAATAGTTCAACATACTCTGATTTCCTGATATTTTGTTGCCAAGTTGCCTAAAGCTCCAGTCTCTCTGGGCAGTTGGCATTGTCCCAAGAGACAATGGCTAATAATTTAATCAACTTCTTTGCCACTACATGAACCAGACCATCAGTTCCCTATCCCCATATGAGATGAATGCTCATTGCATTTGATCAAGCCTCCACTTAGCCAGTTCCACATTTTAGAGCATTTATTAGTCACACTTTATTTCTAATATAAATTGCTGGGAAAAGTTATTAGAAAAGAAGGACATCTGGGAAGATAAAACAATAGATATTCTATTCAGTTATACAACACTTTCACATTTTTTCTCTTCACCCTCAGAGATGACATTATAAAATTCATCTTAATTTGACCTCATTTTCCTTTAGGTATTTAGAGGCTGTGTTATTAGAGGTATACAATATTAAAGCAATTATGTTTTCTCAATGAATTGCACATTTTATCATTACATAGGACCAAACCTCTTTCTTCCCGATAATCCTTTTTGCCTAAAAACGTATTTTATCTGACATTAATATAGTTGTACAAGATTCAGTGACTTCTGGTGACTACTTACCTAGTTCACTTTTAGCTATTCATTTACTTTCAACTTCCCTCTGTATCTTTGTTTTGTGTCTCTTATAAACAACTTACAGTTGGGTTTCGTTGTTTTTAATCCAAACTGAAAATATATGTCTTTTGAATGGTAAGTTTGGTATATTCACTTTTATTGTAATTACTAACTTTTTTAGTTTATTACTATTATCTTGTCTTGAGTTCTCTGCTTAGTTTTTTCTCTTTTCCTGCCCTCTTTTGGATTGATAAAGTTTTTATATCCATATTTAAGTTATATAATTTGTTTCCATTCATTTAGAGATTACCCTTAACATTTAAAAAATTTTTCATCGTGATTCTTTCAATTTTTAGTTGATATCTCAATAAGGATGTAAGGTCAAAATGTATTTCAAGACCACTCATAATAATTCTTTGCTGAGTGCTATTATGCAACCAACTCGAACCCTTAGCATTTTAATATTCAGTATTAACAAAATCTAAAATCAATATCTCCACCCTCTACCTAAACAACAGAAGAACTTTAAAACTCTGGCCACTGTGTCTCCTAATTTACATGTTGTTTGTATTTTAGGTCAAACTTGGTCTTAACCCCCAAGTGAATTATTACTGTTGTCGTTATTATTGTATGCAGTCAATGTTTATTTAGATTTAACCACATGTTTACCAATTCCTCTGATCATTCTTGCCCCTTGCACCTCAAATCTTCCCTCTGAGTTCATTTTCCATCTTTCTTTTTTATTTTTATTTTTATTTATTTAGTCATTTATTTTATTTTATTTTATTTTTGAGATGGAGTCTTGCACTTTCGTTTTTTTTTGGTAATTTTTCTAATTTATTAGTTTAATATCCCTCCCATTTAAAAATTTAATTTAATGTACTTAAAAAAATTGACACATAACAATCTTACATTTTTATGGAGGTACATAGTGATGTTTTGATACATATAGTGTATAGTAATCACATCAGGGTAATTAGCATATCCATGATCTCAAACATTTATCATTTCTTTGTGTTGGGAACATTCAATGTCCTCCTTCTAACTATTTGAAACTTATAATATAAACTATAGTCACCCTACAGTGCTATAGAACACCATATTATATTCTTCCTGTCTAGTTCTAATTTTATACCCTTTAACAAATCTCTTTTTTCCCCCCAACCATTACCCATCTCAGCCTCCAGTATCCTCTGGTCTACTTTTTACCTCTATGAGATCAACTTTTTTTTAGCTTCCATATATGAATGAGAACATGTGGTGTTTAACTTCCTGTTCCTGTCTTATTTCACTTAACATAATGTCTTCGAGTTCCATTCATGGTGCTGAGAATGACAGGATTTCATTTCTCTTTTATGGCTCAGTAATATTCCATTGAGTGTATATACCAAATTTTGCTTTATCTAGTCATCTGTTGTTGGACACCTAAGGTTGATTCCATGTCTTGGCTATTATGAATAGTGCAATAAACATGGGAGTGCAGATGTCTCTTTGATATAATAATATCCTTTTTTTATTTAAGTTCTAGGGTACATGTGCACAACATGCAGGTTTGTTACATATGTATACATGTGCCATGTTGGTGTGCTGCATCCATTAACTCGTCATTTACATTAGGTATATCTCCTAATGCTATCCCTCTCCCCTCCCCCCTCCCCACAATAAGACCCAGTGTGTGATGTTCCCCTTCCTGTGTCCAAGTGATCTCATTATTCAATTCCCACCTATGAGTGAGAACATGCGGTATTTGGTTTTCTGTTCTTGCGCTGATTTGCTGAGTATGATGGTTTCCAGCTGCATCCATGTCCCTACAAAGGACACAAACTCATCCTTTTTTATGGCTGCATAGTATTCCATGGTGTATATGTGCCACATTTTCTTAATCCAGTCTGTCACTGATGGACATTTGGGTTGATTCCAAGTCTTTGCTATTGTGAATAGTGCCACAATAAACATACGTGTGCATGTGTCTTTATAGCAGCATGACTATATTTATTTTATTTTTTATTTTTTTTTGAGATGGAGTCTTGCACTTTCGCCCAGGCTGGAGTGCAGTGGCGCAATTTCGGCTCGCTGCAAGCTCCGCCTCCCGGGTTCACGCCTTTCTCCTGCCTCTGCCTTCCGAGTAGCTGGGGCTACAGGCGCCTGCCACCACACCTGGCTAATTTTTTTGTATTTTTAGTAGAGACGGTGTATCACCGCGTTAGCCAGGATGTTCTCGATCTCCTGACCTCGTGATCCACCCACCTCAGCCTCCCAAAGTGCTAGGATTACAGGCGTGAGCCACTGTGCCCGGCCTTCCATCTTCTTTAGAAGCTTTTTTAGTGAGTAAACACACCCTTCTTTTTGTTTAAAAATGTCTTGGTAGGAGGGGGTCCTCAATCCTAGTGATGCTTGGCTGGGTAAAAACTGTAGGTTGACAGTTGTTTTCTCTCAGCACTTTGAAAGTATTACCCTCACTGTCTTCTGGCTTCTACTGTGGCTAGGAAATCTGCTGTCAGTCTAGTTTTCTTTTCTCTCTGGCTACTTTTAAGGTTTTTGTATCATTGTTGCTTTAAAGTTTCCTTCTAATATGTCTAGATGTTAATTTCTTTTCATTTATTAATATATTGCTTGGGATTAGTGAGACTTCCCGAATCTGAGGCTTGGGATTCTTCATCAAGTCTGGAAAACTCTCAGACATTTTATCTTTAAAAATTCATCTCTCACATTCTATTATCTTCCTCTGGAAATACAATTGGATGTATGTTACTCCTGCCTCTATTCTTCATGTCTCCTAACTTTTCTTTCCTATTTTCTATCTCTTTGTATCTTTTGCTGCATCCTGAGTAATTTCTTCAGCTTTATCTTCCAGTCACTATTTCTTAAGTAGTATCTAATATGCTCCTTACCCCATCCACTGAGTTTTCAATTTTAATGACTATTTTTTTATTTCTGAAATTCTATTTAGTTCTTTTTCAAATCTACATCGCATTTTTGATAACATCTTGTTTCTTCCTTACATGTTTTATTCCACTTTTTATTTCTTTAAAAGTTTCAAACATATTTATTTTATATTGTGGCATCCCTTATCTTAAATTTTTAGGGTTCTCTTCTTGTTTCTGCTTATTCTCACTCATGGTAGCTTATTTCCTTGTGTGTTATATGAGCTCCAGCTTGGCAAGAATTTATCTATGGGAATCTCACACAGCCTGAGTTAAGAGAATCCAGAGAGATTTCCGTTTGCTTCTTCTAAGCAGTCCTGGGAGCTAACGACTTGGGATCACTTTTTATTAAACTCTCAGCATAACATTATTCAAATCACATGGGTAGTGTAGCTCTGAATCACCAGCTCACCTGAGGGAAGTCTGGTGGTTATAAATTCTTACAGGAGGATTTTCACTTACTTCCCCTGAGAGCCAAGGAGAGACAGACACATTTTCTTGTTGTTTCTTTTTGCTTGTTAAGGAACTTTTTCTAGTTTGCACTTTTGCTGAGAGTGTAAAGATTTGGCCTTTGAGGGTCTCAGATTTATGTGAGAGTCTCAGTCTCAACTCCCCACCTTGTGCACACCCAAGGCCTTGTCTTCTACTTCTATAAGGTTTTTAAAACTCGAAACTCTTAGTTACTATGATTGGCAAATGCCCCCAGGGCAGCTGTGGCTTCTACATCCACATCACTTTTTTTTCAGTTTTTCTTCATTTTGGGGCCCTATATTTATAAAATTTTCTTTATTTTTGTGAAAGGTCAGCAGTGCACTTAAGAAGACAATTTGCAGTGGGGAGTTTTATTGTTGTTATTGTTATTTAGTCCACTGTATTGGTACACTTATTTAGTCCACTATATTGATAGCCCCCATTTAGCAGATAATGAAACTAAGACCCTAAGAAGGAAGTGAGTTGCCTAAGGTCATACTGCCGGGTCAACAATTGAACTGGCACTGGAACCAAATGTTCTTGATTCCTAGTTTAGAGTTCTTCCCCTCTGGGCAAATGTGCCTCATCTCCCTTTCTCACTCAAATATCTCTCTTACATTTAGTCCTATGAGGATCTGGTTCAGCGTCTGGAGCCAGTGATAATGGAGCTAGAACGACAGGAGAATGTACTGGTGATCTGCCACCAGGCCGTCATGCGGTGCCTCCTGGCCTATTTCCTGGATAAAAGTTCAGGTACTACCCTCATCTCTGTTTGGGGGAAGTTTGATGGTATTTGAGACACTGACACCAGCAATTAGATATCTATATCTTAGTAGTTAAGAGAAGAGTATTTAGAACAAGGATGCCTAGGTTCAGATTCTTTCTCTTTCACATACTAGCTGTACTGCCTTTCACAAATTACTTTAACCTCTCTGGCCTCAGTGTCCTCCTGTGTAAAATGGGGAGAATAACAATGAATTTTAAGTAACATAAGTAAAAATTTAGAACAGATCATGACACACTGTATGGGCTATATGTTAACTGCTATTATTAGTATTGTTCTTAGCTAACATTTTCAAAGCCAACGTTAACAGTCTGCCTCAATCTGGAAAAGATGAGCTAGTATTTCTCTGAAGCATGCTACCATCAGGTGATAGTGGGGCCTTTTGTAGCTTCATGATCCTGACTACAAGTTTCTGTCCTTGCTATAGGGGTAATTTCCCCAAGATAGTGATGTTTTCATTTTAAATTGTTTTTCAAATGATAGTTTATTTTTAAAAAATATCTAGGCATTGCATTTATACAGTATTTACACACTGACTACATAGGCTGAACTGCAAACTGGGGCAGCTGGCCTGGCAAAAAAACTGTTATATCACTTTCAGGCATGAGATTCCATTTCCAATGTGGATGCTGAAATGTTAGCATTTCCAGGATATTTTTAAGGTGTCTCAGAACAATGCAAAATTATATTCAATGTCTACAATGTTTTACAGTCTTGGATCTTTTCTACAATGCTGGTTTGAAAATAAAGAACACTGTAATATGGAGTCATCCAGAATTGGAACCCAGGGCACTTGAGAACTTGACATTAAATAAGGAATTTCCTCTGCCCAGTCCTCAGTTTCCTCACTGGAAATAGGTGATAGGATGTGTGGTGTGGGTCCTTGCACTGGTAGATTTCTCTGTGTTCACATCTCTACTTTTCGAGGCAATGTTTTGAGACCATGAGGCAGGTGCTGTAACTCCCATTGTCCAGATGAGGAAATGGAGACCCAGAGAGGTGAAGTGACTGGCACAGGGTCATGGGGCTCAGAGTGTCAGGGATAGACATTGATCCCAGGTACATGCCAGAGGACTTCCCCTTTCAGATATGTGTAGAGTGCTTTTTACACACAGGCTACCTGTCCTGGGAGCCAGACAAGGCAGCACTGGACAGATGTTCTCACCCCCCGCAACCCACCCACCCTATTACTCAGGTGAATGCTGGAACAAGGCCCAGAGAGATTATGTGACTGAGAATACAGACCCACAGAACCTCAGGGCTTGGGCACCCTCAGAGTACATCTAGTCCAATCCTGTCCTATGAAATGGGAACACTGAAGACCAGAGAGAGCAGAGGCTGGGGCAAGGTCACTAGTGGAGGCAGTGGCAGAGCTGGGTCAGAGATCTCAGGCAAGTCACTTCCCTTCTCTGAGTCTGTTTCCTAAAGTGTACAAGGAGGGTGTACAGTCTATCTTTAAGGGTGTCATGAGGTAGTGGGCAAAACACCGTTGGCCCAGGGCCTGATGATGACAAAAACAAGGAGGAGCAGCAGGATGGATGCCCAGGAAGGAAAACAGCCAACCTAATGTCTCAGGAGGCTGGGAGGGCAGTGGCAGGCCTCAGAAACCTAGAGTGGAACCTGCTGTTCAGGGAAGCCATGAGGGGTGGTGATCCTGCAAAATGAAGGGAAATGGGGAGTGTTATGTGCAGGTGGGCGGGAGAGTGGGTATCAGGAGAGATTGCCTAGCAGGTGGGTGTATCACCCCCAGGACACTGCGAGCCCCTGGATGGCCGGGGCAGTTGACAGCAGGGGCCAGTGCATGAATTCTGGTGTCACAGGGTCCCAGGTTCAAGTCCTTGCTCTGCTGCTTCCTGGCTGTGTGACTTGCAGAGAGCATTTTCCCTCTCAGAGCCTCAGTTGGCTGAGACCATGAAATGGGCTTACTGCCCCCACCTCTCGGGCTTGCCCGAGAAATGGAATCATAGGCCCAGACAAGAAATTGCACATGAATATTCAGAACAACTTTATGCATAATGTCAATAACTGGATACAAGTGATGGACAAATGCTCGTCCATCGCCAGGCCTGGGGCAGGAGTGATCAGAGGGAGCAGGCCAGACTGGGAGAAGGCTGTGGGTGCTGTCCACTGCCACAGCAGGGCCTCAGAAAACACTTGCTGACGTGAACTGTGGGCCTTTGTGGTGTGGGGTCTGCGGAAGGCCCCAGCCTTGGGGCGGGAGAGAAGCCTGCCTGGGTCTCCTGTTGGCCCTGTGAGGTGGTGGCTGTCTCCAGGGTGGCCGGCCTGACCCTCCTGCAGGACACGCAGTCCAGTCTACCACCATTTTCCAGGGCATTCCTGCCTCCCTGCTCTCCTCCTCTCTTCCCAGCTGCTCTGAGCGCTGCCCCTGCAGGGTTGGGGGGAGTAGGCCCCTGGTGAGGCCCCACCACGGCAAGGGGACATGAAACGGGGAGCATCCAGCAAGCCTGGGGGCCTGGGGAGGCTGTGTCCTGGCCAGCACCCTGCCTCTGAGGGCTGCTTCCCGTTCCTTTCTAGATGAGCTTCCATATCTCAAGTGCCCTCTGCACACAGTGCTGAAACTCACTCCTGTGGCTTATGGTAAGTACTCCCACCCTGATTCAAGGACAGGCATTTAGAGGCTATGAGCATGGCCCTAGTGCCTACCATTTGCCTACCATTTGCCAAGAAGAGTCCTGCAGGAGGTTCCCTGGGTGGGTGTCCTGCAGGAGGTTCCCTGGGTGGGTGTCCTGCAGGAGGTTTTCTGGGTGGGTGTCCTGCAGGAGGTTCCCTGGGTGGGTGGTGGGGGTGGGACTGATGGTAGTAGGATAACAGGGAAAGAGTAGGATGGCTTCTAAATCTGGGGATGGCGCTGACTTTCTGTGTCTCTGCCAGAGCGCCCAGCACAGAGCACCAAGCTGTGGAAGGGGGATTCCCCAAAGGGGACCAGAGGAAAATTGTAGGTTAGGGCCGTATTGGAGAAAGAGCACAAAGACCAGCCTGGGCAGTTTAGGCTCTTGCTTGGTACATTAGCTATGAAAGGTTCATGAACAGGGGAGGGACAGAATCAAATCTATTCTGGGGTGCAAACAGGGCAGATGACCTACTGAAGCCTGGAGTAAGGTGCAGTCCACAGGGATGAAGCTAAGGGAGCTTCCACAGGCATTAGGCCCCCTCTGTCAGCCCCAAGCCCCAGTGATGCACCCTCCTCCGTCTTCAGGTTCCCTAGAACTCCCACGTGACCTTCCATACTCCTGGTGTTGCCACAACCACACTGTCCTCCAGATAAACTTTGCCTGGCACTGATCGCCCAAGGCAGTGGCCCCAGGACTCTTCCACCTCTTCACCACCTAACACGGCTTGGAGGATCCGCAGAGCTACATCAATAATACATAGATGAGACTGCTGTCCTGCAGACCTTGAGAGCTGTGGGCAGCCAGAGTTCATCTCTCATCTCCATCCCCATTTACAAATGAGCAACTGAAGCTCACAGAACTAAGACTATTAGGGGCAGAGGTGACAGGATGCCCTGTTGGCTGCCTCTTAGGCCTGGTGTCTTCCCCACACATCACACAGCTGTCTAAATTCTCCTCTGTACAGGCGAGTCATGATCTGTACACAGTATGAAGCTGGGGGTGTGGCTGGTGATGCGGGGGAGGTGATACCTCAGGGAAGACCTGTGCCTACCTTGGGGGCTTATGGACAGATGGATTGTTCTTTTCCAAGGCTGCAAAGTGGAGTCCATCTACCTGAATGTGGAAGCCGTGAACACACACCGGGAGAAGCCTGAGGTAGGTGGGGGACTCCATGGCCCAAGCTGGCTGTGGACACAGCACATGGTGAAAGCACCTTATCCACAGAAAGGCTGCCCCAACCCCACGAAGCCTGCGTGTTTTGCACCAACAGAGGGAGCAACCAGCACCCAGAAATGTGGAAACCACAGCCCAGACCCAAGGCACTATGGAGATACAGGGCTGGGGCAATTCCTGCCAAAAAGGCCTCAGGCTGAGATTCCCCCAGGCCTACCTGAGGGTCAGGATCTGAGCCTGGCTGAAAGAGGGGAGCCTGGCAATGAGGACAAGAGGCAGGGGGGAGGTTGGGGCCCTGCACTACTGTCTCCTTCCTATTGATCCTGCGCTCTCTCCTCAGAATGTGGACATCACCCGGGAACCTGAGGAAGCCCTGGATACTGTCCCTGCCCACTACTGAGCCCTTTCCAAGAAAGTGTCCTCATCGCCTTCCACCTTTAGGAAATGCTATCCTTGCTCTTCTCCTACTCTGCCTTGGCCTCACTGAGGTACTCCACCGCCAGTGAAGAAGTCCTCCGCAACTCCCAAACAAGCCTCACTTACTGGCCGCAACTAAGGAGCTATCTAGCTCTGGATGAAACTTTCTTTCTTAATTCCTATTCTCTGATGAATAAAGACTTACTGCCTACAAGAGGAGAGGAGGAGGTCATGGCGAGGCTTTTCCAATTGTTCTCAAGGTACTGATCCTAATCCTGACCCAGCTCTGCTGCTATGAGGGCATGGAACAGGTAAGGATTTCCTGGAGGGAAAAGTTCTACAGTAGCACCTCCAAAGATGGGGGAGAAGATAGGTGCCTGTGAGTTCCTGTGGGCCTTGTTCCAGCAAGGTGGCTGTGGGCATGACACTTTCATCCTTACACTCAAGAGAAGAATCTGGCACTTGAGCGAAGTGTTCCTTTCTTCTCCAACTCTTGCTGCCATCCTGAGTGATTTCACTGTTTATGTGAATGATCCAGCCAATACTCTGGCCTCACAGTCCCCTGACCCCCTCAACTCATCTTCTCTCCTTCAACTACCTACTCCATGGATTTTGGTATCATCTCCCTGGTCTGACTTCTTAAATGCAAGCATCCAACTGTCTGACCACTGCCCACCCACTACCCCAGTCCTTACAACTCTATATCATCCACTGAATCCCTAGCAGTATGCCTCCATACAGTAGGCATATATGTAGTATTTCCTTCTTTTTTTTTTTTTTTTTTTTTTGAGACAGGGTCTCACTCTGTCACCCAGGCTGAAGTGCAGAGGTGCAATCTCAGCTCACTGCAGCCCCGAACTCCTGGGCTTATGCGATCCTCCCACCCCAGCCTCTGTCACAAGTAGCTGGGACCACAGGTGCACACCACCATGCCCAGCTACTTTTCAATTATTTTGTAGAGACGAGGTCTCACTATGTTATCCAAGCTGGTCTTGAACTCCTGGGCTCAAGTGATCCTCCCATCTTGGCCTCTCCCAAAGTGCTGGGATTACAGACATGAGCCACTGTGCCCAGCCCTGTAGTATTTTTTGAATGAACAATATTTGTTGCTGTACAGCATCAAGAGCAGAGTCCTTTGAATGCTCTATTGTCCCCCAATCTATCCTTAGTGTTCTGTCCCTAACTATGTTGGATACTATGGGCCATCTCTTCAGCCACTCTCCATGCAACTACCATAAGCCAGGTACCAGTGACCCAGTGGTAAAGAGGCAGACTCATACACTTGCTGCCTTTGTTCCCTTGTTCTTCCATCACAACCACCCAGCAAGACCTAAACCCTGCATAATCCACCTCTCCGTTTTTTGTTGTTGTTGTCTACTACAGAAGTTGCTGACCCCTGCTTGAGGCAGATCTATATTTATCTGCATCCACAGCCACCCTTAAGTCTGTTCAAAGTCAGGGTCGTCTTCTCTGGTACCCTATTCCATCCCACCTTCTCAGGGATGGGCTACTTCAGTCAATTCCTGACTCTTCCATATCGATCTCCTGTCCCTATTAGCTTTTGCCCCACAGTCTATACAATATGCCCAAGTTTTCCTCTCCTATCCCAATTAAACCCTCCCTTGTTCTTATGTCCACCCCTAGTGACCTCTGCCCTTCCCTCCATTCTTACACCAGTGATTCAAAATGAATCTGTACTTACTGTCCAGAAGCCTCTCCCTTTGCCTTCTGCTCCAGGCTTTCCCTCTCCATATCTTTCCTCAAGCTGTTATCCTCTTGCCTGCCATGCTTTCCCCAGGCCTCTATCCTGCTGAAGTCATATTTGCCTTTGAGCCAAAAGCTGGAGCCCCATTTTCTCCAAAGAGCTATGCTGATCTCCAGCTCTTCTGTGAACCCAAGATGCCACTCCACAACTACCTAAGCACATTAAAAGACAGAAAAAACTCCAATTCATTTTGCAAATTTAATGTAACTCTGATACCAAAATATGACAGCACACAGAAAGCAAACAATAAAGCAGGAACAGCAAACAGATTTTTCCATCACATGACACCCTCAGCTGATTGGCCGTAGGTGCTTTGACTGCTGTGTGGACAAAGATTCCAAGGATGTACTTTGGCTCCATGGGAAGGACTACTGCAATTTATTAGCGGTGTCTGTAAACATGGGGAATAAATCTGAAAACAAAACAAATAGGAACACATTTTAGCACCAAATGCACTGTCTTCTCATAATTCCTTCATTGCCCTCACCTTTCCACCCCGCTCTCCTGCCTTAGTGTTTCTTATAACATCTCCCAGCTCTTATACCCATCCCTGTGGGTCCTGGCTATGGAAATATTGCAGTTACCTGAAACCTCACTAGCCATAGGAGAAGCCACAGGCACCAAGACTGGTGGCTCCACTGCCGAAGCCAGCACTGGTGCTTGGTCCACCACCAAAGCCAGCACCAGTGTTTGGTCCACCGCCGAAGCCAGCTCCTGTGCTCGGTCCACCGCTGAAGCCACTGATGCTTGGTCCACTGCAGAAGCCAACACCAGTGCTTGGTCCACCACTGAAGCCAACAATAGAACTGGGTCCACTATGGAAGCCCGTGCTGGTGCTGGGTTCGCCAATAAAGCCAGTGCTGGTGTTGGAACCACTGCCAAAGCCAATGATGGTACTCAGTCCTCTGTCGAAGCTGGCATTAGGCCTACTGCCAAAGCCATCGCTGGTGCTGAGGCCACCGCTAAAGCCAGCACCGGTGCCAAGTGTGCTGCCAAAACTAGCATTGGTGCCCAGTCCACCACCAAAGCCATCACTAGTGACCAGTCCACCACCAAAGCCAGCACCGGTGCCCAGTCCGCCACTGAAGCCAGCGCTGGTGCCCAGTCCACCACCAAAGCCAGTGCTGGTGCCTGGTCCTCCACTGAAGCCAGCGCTGGTACCTAGCCCACCATCAAAGCCAGAACTGGTGCTTAGATCACCACTGAAGCCAACACTGGTGCCTAGGCCACCACCAAAGCCAGCACTGGTGTTCAGTCCACCACCAAATCCAGCACTGGTGCTTAACCCGTTGCCAAAGCTGAAACCGGTACTGGTGCTGGGTCCATCACCAAAACTAGGGCTGGTAGCACCACTAAAGCAGGCACTGGTGCTAGGAGGGCCACCAAAGCATAGGTTTGTATTAGATGCACTGCCAAAGCAGAGGCTGGTGCTGGGAGCTCCACCAAAACAGAGGCTGGTGCTATGAGCACCACCAAAGCTGACACTGGTGCTGGGAGCAGCACCAAAGCCAATGCTGTTGTTGGGAGTACCACCGAAGTCAGTAGTGGTACTAAGTGCCCCACCGAAGCCAGCACTGGTGTTAAATGCACCGCCAAAGCCAGGGTTGGTGCTGGGTACACCACTGAAGCCAGCACTGGTGCCGACAGCACCACTGAAGCCGGCACTGGTGCTGATGGCACAGCCAAAGCTGGCATTGGTGTTGAGTGCACCACTAAAGCCAGCACTGGTGCTGGGAGAGCCACCAAAACAGACGCTGGTGCTTAGTGTACCACCAAAGTCAGTGCTGGTGCTGACAGCACCACCAAAACCAGCACTGGTGTTGAGCGCACTGCCAAAGCTGACACTGGTGCCAGGAGAGCCACCAAAGCAGACACTGGTGCTTAGTGTACTGCCAAAGTCAGCACTGGTGCTCATAGCACCACCAAAACCAGCACTGGTGTTGAGCGCACTGCCAAAGCTGGCACTGGTGTTGAGAGCACCACCAAAGCCAGCACCAGTGCTGGGAGAGCCATCAAAGCAGATGCTGGTACTTAGTGTACCACCGCAATTGGCACTGGTGCTGGAAGGGCCACCAAAGGAGACACTGGTGCTGAGTGTGCCTCCAAAGCCAGTGCTGGTGCAGGGAGAGCCACCAAAGCAGATACTGGTACTGAGTGTACCACCAAAGCTACCACTGGAGCTGGGAGAGCCACCAAAGCAGACACTGGTGCTGAGTGTGCCTCCAAAGCCAGTGCTGGTGCTAAGCGCACTACTGAAGACTGTGTTCGTTGTGGGTGCACTGCCAAAGCTGGTGCTGGTGCTGAGTACACTACTAAAGCCAGCCGTGGTGCTGAGTGTGCCTCCAAAGCCAGAGCTGGCTGCACCACTGAAAGTGGCACTGGTGTTGAGTGGGCCACTAAAACTAGAGCTGACTCCACCACTAAAGCTGGCACTGGTACAAGGTGTGCCACCAAAGCTAATGCTGGCTTCACTGCTGAAACTAGTGCTGGTGCTGGGTGCACCACCAAAGCTAATGCTGGCTGCACTGCTGAAGCTGGAGCTAGTGCTCAGTGTGCCACCAAAGCTAATGCTGGCTGTATTGCTGAAGCTGGCACTGGAGCTGGGTGCACCACCAAAGGTAATGCCAGGTCCACCACTGGAGCTGGGTGCACCATTGAAGCTAATACTAGCACCGTCGCTGAAGCCAGCCCTGGTACCAGCTCCTCTGCTGAAGTTGACGCTGGTGCTGGCATCTGCATTTTCTTGGGCTCTGGCCTCAATTTCAAATGAAAATCTGCTCCAGGCCTGAGCATCATCGCCTAACTCTTCCCTTGTTAGGCAGTCGATATCCATGTCATCCCAATTCCAGGGCCCAGCCACAGCTTCCTCTCCAATCCCCATTTGGGCTCTTGCCTCAGCCCTGGCTTCAGCCTCAGCCACAGCCACAGCTGCAGCTTGGACTTCCATCTCCACTGCCTCGCGGTACTGCACAGCCCAGTCCTTGGGGTCTTTTTTCTGCACCTGAAATGGGGATGATAATCATAATAAGAAAATAACCCTAGTAATCACATATTAATCTATGGGCTTTGTATTGAACTAGTAGCCATACTTTTTAAAAATTCTTAGTTATTGGGGCTCCGTCATGGGTCAGTTCTGAAATCATTTCAGCTCTGACGATTTACATGCTATATGACCTTGGACAAGTTACTTAACCTCACTTAGCCTAAGTGTCTTCATTTATAATTACAGGAAATAAAAGAGTATATATGTTATGAATTGAAGTGTTGTGCCTGTCCCCAAATTTGTACGTTGAATCCCTAACACCCAGTGTGATTGTATTTGGAGATAGGGCCTTTACAGAAGTAATTAAGGTTAAATGAGGCCATAAGGGTGGGGTCCTGATCAATAGGATTAGTGTCCTTATAAGAAGTGACACCAGAAAGCTTGCTCTCTTCTCTCTCACACACAAAGCCATGTGAGGACACAGCAAGAAGGCAGCCATCTGCAAGCCAAGAAGAGAGCCTTCACTAGGAACTGACCCTAGTGGACCCTAACCTGGGATTCTCACCCTCAAGAACTATGAGAAAATAAATTTGTTTTTTAATCCACCCAGTCTATGGTATTTTGTTATGGCAGCCCATGCAGATTAATACAAAGTATGAAGAATCAATGAGATGATGTAAACTAGATATCTAGCAGCACCCTAGGACATAAAGGAGGTTCCACATGTTTATATATGAGCTCCAGGCTGCTCTGTACCTGCCCATCCCTGTGCATTGCTTGCCCCAGCCAAGGGTATCCCATTGCCTTAATATGCCAAGCTCGGGCAGCTCTCCTATTACCTTGCATGCAAACTTGAGGACTTTCATCTTGCTAGTCTCATGGTAGGAGCGCAAGCCCCAGAAGAACTCATATTCAGGTGGTCTGCTGTTAGGGACCCTCTTGTACTCCAGGTACCTTGGAAAAAGGAAATGAAACTTGTTTCTAACCAAGCAAGCCTGCTGTCTTAAGCACTAGACACCAGGTGGCCACCTCCTCCAAAGAAATACAAACAGCCCCTGGAGAAGGATTTCTAAGACCCTCCAGCCCCACACTCACTACCAAACACAGTTCATGGTCTTGGCCTCCAATGCTGAGCCATTTTCCACTGGCCCTGTACAAAGCAGTCCCTTGGGCTTCTCCAGGGGAGACATGTATAGGGCATGATGTCACAGGAAGGCCAAAGTATCATGCCACCTGTGAGGAGTAAGCCCAAATTCCTGTTGGGTGTGTTGTAAACAGAGGAGCCATTCTTAAGGCCCTCTGCTCTGAGCGCACCCCACTGCAAGGGCCTTGTGTTGAGTCTGGCCCAGTCCTGGAAAGGTCTGCCCGTGGGAATTTTAGACAGTATCAGTTCTAGAACACAGGATGCCCATCCCTCTAAAGCTAGTGTAAGAAAGGCACTAAGCACTTTCTGAATAAGATCAGTATACCCAGAACACTTCAGGGCCAGACAAAGCCCCAAACACCACTTACTTCTGCTTCACAAACTCGTCTGTGATGAGCTTCCTCACTTCCCCAAAGAGTGAATGCCTCACCCTGACAATGGGAAAAATAACCCATGAACACAGATCAGAACTGCCCAGATGAGGGCAGAGGCATTTCCCAACATGGAAGAGACCTCTCTAGCACATGGGGCAGTCTCAATGAAGCGAAGAAAGTAGTGAGCACATGGCCACTAGAAGCAAGCAGTTAAGACCAGATGCCTCTTTGTCAGGGATCCCTGAAGGTCTATCTAACATCTCAGCTTAGAACAGACAGAGGACATACAGGAGAGAGCGAGCAGAGAGTTCAGGACCATTTGCCCATCATCCACCCAGGTCAGAACCCTGGGCCCTCTACCCAGTCCAGCACCCCACCCGCTCCACCAGACCACCAGACTGATGCAATCCTAGGACCGTCCTCTCTTGCCAAAGGACAATACGGACAGCAAGCGCTGAGAAGCCCAATCATACCCGGGGTGCAGCCCCAACTTGCGCAGCACCTCCCAGATGACAGCTGCAAGGGGAGGCAAGAGGAGACAGGGACAGAAATTGAACACATGGAATCTAGACCATGGCCACCCATTCAGCTGCATGCCCAGCCACTCACCCTCACTGGCCTTGTTGCCATTCATAAAAATGACACTCAGAATCACCATGAGGAGACCCAGCTTGGGTGTGTCCTTGGTCCTAAGGGAATAACAGGACAGAAAGAAGGTTTATGTTCAGCAGCCATCCGCAAAAGACACACCAGTCAGCTTACTAGGCTAGCCTCTCCCAGATGCCTCAGATACAGAATTCTGCCCAGTCTCTGCTTCCAGCTCTATGCCACCCTGGGCAAGGCATTTAGACTTGCAAGCCTTGGTCTATTATTCAGTAAAATGGGAAAATCATATTCTCCCTTCCTCAGATTGCCAAGAAGACGGAAGAATGGCTGTCAACCTGGTACAACACAAGCACTCAGTCCATGTGAATCCCTTCTTTCTCTCCCAGAACCTTCAGCCCCACTGATACTCCTGTGCTTCATGCATCCTGATCCACCCACACCAGGAAGCCCTCCTTGAGAACCACTCTGCCAAAGCCAGGCCAGGCACTCAGTCGGAAGAGGCAAGCAATGACAGGCCTGCTTTCCTGAGAAGCTTCTACAGAGACAGCAAATCTGACAGCAGGAATGTCCCACCCTAGGCTCCTACACCCATCAGTCATAATCAGGTGCCACTCCTGTGAGCAGGGCTCCAACTATGTGCAGGTGCTGAGACGGGGCTTTTGAGACTCTGTTTTTCCCGACTCCCTAAAAGGATGGGGGAAGTAGGACAAAGAAGGGGTAGCAGCACAGAAAAAAGCAAAAGCTCCCTTCCCACTCCAGCCCTTTCCCAGCTTACGTTCCCAGTATGCCTGCAGAGGATTCCCGAGTGCTGATGAGAATATACAAGCTACTTTGCTTATCAATTTCTTTCAGATTGACTCGAAACATCTGCCAAGTAAAAGAATAGCCTGTGAGATCACAAAATTCAGCTTGGGTATCAGTGAACTTTCTGGGCATCCTAAAACTCCCAGTGTACTTAGGGGGTTTGCATGTGTAAGAAATCAGTGAGATAATGCACATAAAGCACACAGCCAAGTGCCTGGCACGCAGTAAACACACAGCAAATGTACTATTGTCATCAACATCATCTTTGTGATGAGCAGGAATCTAAGGAGACAGAGAATGGGGATACAAGGGAGAGGTGAGATCTGAAATACATGCAGAATGTGTCAAACCATGGATAGAAGCTGAGACTAAGTTGAGTGGCTTGTGTCCTTGCCATGCTTTCATCACTGACATGCTGTGTGACCCATGGCAAGTCTACACCTCTCCCTAGGCCACTGTCTGCCCATTCACACAGTAATGGGGCTGGATTAGCATGTCTCTGTGATTCTCTCCAAAAGAGACATATGTATCTTTGCTCAATTCAAAGCTTCCCCATTGCGCCCATCCACCAGCACTGCCCCTTCACCTTCTCCAGAGCGTAGCTTGCTCGTTCAATGATTTCTGGGAAATATTCATCATATTCTTGGATGACATCCCTCAGCATGTCTGTAGAAAAGGAGAGGTGAGAGTAGCTGAGCTTAGCGGGGGCCACAGAGCTGCAGCCCTTTTGCCAGTCCTGTTGGGTCAGTGCAACCAGAGACCTGAAGTGAGTTAATGGAAGATGCCAGCCATGGCAGAGTGTGAGGAGGGCAGGTGTGGAGATATGAGAGAACAAAGAGGCCATAAAGTGTTACTACCAGACTATGGGAGAAGAGGGGAGTGGAGAGGAGAGCTCAAGGAGGAGGGTTGGTAGGACACTACCTGAGCGCTTGATGGGGATCTTTGTCTGGTCCTTAACCAACAGGTATTTCACCAACTTATTAGCCTGGGAGGAGAGGAATAGATTGAGAGATCTTAACATGCTTGCAGAAAACTCAGGAGGTGGCAGAGCAGAGGGCAGGTGAAGAAGAGAAGAGACTAGACAGTATTGGATTCTTACCCTTTCTTGTAAAATGGCCACATCTCGTGGTGGCGCAGGCCTCCGGCCCCATGGGATCCGCCTGTAATTATTGCCACTTCTCTCATCCCCATTCAGATGCTTGGACTTCATCATCAGAAAGAAGGAAGGTCCAGAGTCACCAGGTGAAAGAGATGGCTCTGGCTCCTCACCTTGCCTGCTCCAAACAGAAAGTCTCTCTAACCCCCTCCCTCAGCCTTGCTGTAGTGGAGCCTGATCCTGACCTTGCCATTGGCCACCCTAAGTCCTGAGCTTATCTTTCACTGTCTTCCAGGAAGGAGTTTCATTCCTCTGTCAGGCTAGGAACAACTCAAGATAAGAGCCTAAGGGTCTTTCTCTTCCTTTGGCTACCACCAATTATGCTGGCTGGTATCTCTTGGACAAGTCACTTCATTTCTCTGGGACTCAGTTTTCTTATGTGTAAAACTGGGACCTATGATCCCTTGTTGGTAAGAGTTACTTTCAAGACATTCAGACATACCTTGTGTAAATGTCCCCAACACAAAGCCTGGCACATGGTAACTACTATTTAAATACAAGTAGAATTACATACAGGTTGTAGCTGAGTGTATGGATGTCTTATTTCCTCACCAATCTGTGAACTACTAGGGGGCAGAAACTATGTCACCTTCTTCTCAGCATCTTCCACAGCCTATCTGAACACAGGGACTAGCTCAAAGTTAAACTTTTATAGAAGAAATGAACAAACCAGAAGGGTAGAAATGGAAAAGAAGCACAAAGTTAAGGATGGTAATGTCAGAGATCTCACCTTTCGGTTTCTCTTGCCCCGGGTCCTGGTTGTGGGCTCCAGACTCAACTGAGCCAGATAGTCATCTGCCAGGGCCTGGACAGCAGCAGCAACCTGAGTCTCAAGGGCACTTACGTTGGTCTGAGCAGAGGCCATCTTGGCCTGGGCCCCTTGGTCAGCATTTGGAGTCTGGATTTCAGTTGCCCGAGCCTTAGTGGAAGCCTTCCGAGCCCTAGACCCTCTCTTGACCCGCAGGGTGGCTGCCAGGGCCTGGTTTGTGACCATTTGAGTGGCAAGTAGGGCCTCAGAAATCTCAGAGACAGAATTTGGGCCCCTACTGGCAGCCTTCTTGCCCTTGGATTTTTTGGGCCTGATAGCTATTACTGAGGCCTCAAACTGCCTGGTAGCTGTCTCAGTGACATTTGCAGCCTGTATATGCTCAGTGTCAGTATTTATGACCTTAGCAATTATCTTCCTGGCTTTGGAGGCTTTCTTGGTTCGGATGGAGGCTGCTGTGGTGTGGATACTGGCTGTCTCATTGGTAATTTGGCCTTGGGTGGTAGCTGTATGGGTGGCAGTTGGAGCCAGTGAAACCTCGGTGGCACTAGCTATGGCCTTATTCGCAGCCTTCTTAGCCTTGGAAGCTTTCTTAGGCTTGATAGAGGTTATCAAGGTCTGGGAACTGGCTGACTCATTGGCAATTGAAGCGTGAATATTCTGTGAGATGACTGGTAGGTTTAGGACCTGCAAGGGTGACTTGAGCTGTGTAGCGCCACCCTCACGGCCAGTTGGGGATTGGGAGCCTTGCGCTGCCTTGGCAGTAACTCTCTTCATCTTGTTGGCTTTCTTAGGCTGAGCAGTGACTGAAGAAACCTGAGTATTGGTTACCTCAGTGGTAGGTGAAGCCTGACTGATCTGGGTAATGACTGGCAGGTTTAAAGCCTGCAAAGTTATTTTGGGCTTGTTGGTGGCAATCTCATTGGCAGTTGGGACTGGAGGGGCAGCAGGTGCAGCCTTAGTAATAGCCTTTATAGGGGCCTTCTTGGTCTTGCTTTTCTTAGGCCGGTTGACAACTGGTGGGTCCACGGCCAGGGAGTCCTTGGTTGCCGCCAACAGGGTATGCATCAGCAAGACACTGTCCTCTTCTGTAGTCTCAGTCTGTATATCTGGAGGGAAGGGAAGCCCCAGGCTCCCAGGGGGAGGCAGAGGGCCCTACACACTTAGGATTATGATCCTCTCGGCCATCTGGCCTCCCTAAAGCCCACCCCTTTCCACAAAGGCCTTCCCTTCCTCTGAGCAGTGGTTAATTGAAATGGGGTGAGGGAAGGGGTAGGGATCAAGGAAGGAATAGAGTCAGGCAGGTTTTCCTCTCCTCCCCTTCACCATGTAAGGGAGGACTGAGATGAGTTAGGCAGGGAATTATGAAACTACACAGTGGAAGGGGTCTGAAGAGCAGTAAGTGAACTCAGGACGGGGCAGATGGCCAAGAGAGAATGCAGAGAGGCCTCACCTGAAATGGAGGCACCCTATATCCGTAGTCATTTCTCCTATCCATCTTTCTGGGAGGCCGAGTAACAGCTGAGTCTGAGGGGAATGGGCCTGAATTAGAGAATGAGAGGGAGGGGGAGATTCATCAGACATCTCACCTATCCTTACTTAGGAGAGTCTCATGTAACCTTGGGCCCTAATCCCTTCAACTCCTGGGTTTTCATACCTAAAAAACCCAGGCCATCTGGTTTCCGTTTTGCCTCCAAGAGGGTCAGTTCTACGACCCCGCCCCTTTACACGCCCCCTCCGCAACTCGATAGTGCGCAGGCGCACCGACTAGAGGCACCCTCACCCCCTTAGGCCCACCGCTCTCCCAAAAGAACCGGTTCTTCAAGGCCCTTCGCGCGCATGCGCCTTGGTAAACCGGACAGTTTCTAACCAGCTCAATCCCACATCTGCCCCCTGCTCTCAGAGCAACAGAACATCTTGGCGCCACCCCTGACTCACTCTTCTAACTGCATCACATCTCGATCCAACCCTTCCCCCAACACCAGCCCCTCCCTCCCGTACCGCAGTACCACTCCCCTCCGCAGTACCACTCCGCACCGCACCTACCCCAACACAACCCATCTCTCCTCTACTGTACTGCTACACACCGCCCCTTCCCAATACACACCCCTCCCTCCGCTCTGCAGCATTTCTCTGCACCTTCCCTTCCTTTAATAAGCCCCCTCCCTCCGCTCTGCGGTACGTCTCTGCACCACCCCTTCCCCAACCAACGCCACTCCCTTCTCTTTCCACGTCCGCAAGTGTGCGGCTCCGCCCTTTCTGCAACATGAATACCCCACCCCCAAATCCAACTGTGTGAACCTTCTGTGTATTCCTGTTCTCAAACCTTACCAGGTCCTGTCTCTTCCCTTTCAAACCGGAACCAACCAGGTCATATCCCCTTCTTTCTCCAGTCTGAATCTGGTCCTTTCCGTTGCTCAAAAGGGATGCTGCCCACTCCTTTCTCTGGGTCCCGATCCCTCCATTCTGTGGCCCAAACAGGGTCCTGCCCCCTTTCTCCAGCCTAAACGGAGTCCTGCCATCTCCTATCTCCCTCCGGAACTGTGTGTATCTTCCTCCCCTCTTGCTACCGTCTGAAGGATTTCTCGATCCTTCCTTTCTGCGGTCCCAACTAGGTCTGCATCCCTCCCTTCCACGGCCCGAACCGAGTCCAGATCTTTCCTTTCTGTGGCTCAAAGGGGATTCTGCCTCCTACTTTCTTCTATGCGAACTGGGTCCAGGCACCGCTAAAGGCGACTTTGATGCGGTTAGGTCCCGAACCCCCAGCAGGTTTTCTTCAAACCTTAGGGGCGTGTGGAGTCAGGCACGTCGAAACCGCAGCCAGGAAGTCCCCACAGGGTCTTCACTAAAGCCAGGCACCTCAGCTCACCTCGTCTTCTTGAATCCAGAAGGCGTCTGCTCTCTCCAAGCCTCTCCTTACGTCTGAGCCTATCCCCCTCCCTGGCCGGAAGTGGTCCTGCCTCTTTCCGCCTCCAGAGGGGGTCTCGGTTCCTGCCTGTCAGTCTCCTCCCCTCCATACCTACTTTCAGCTTTCCATTTTCCTCAATGTAGCTCCCTTTTTCTGCTTAAGACCCCTATTCAGTTATCACTCCCTCTTATTCTCCATTTGACTTCTCTGTTCCCCACTCTGTATCTCTGTTCCTATTTGATTCTCCTGTTTCCCCTGGGAGGAATGTGCTTCTCAGAACTCCCACACCAACTCTTCCTACAGACCCTCTATCCAACACTATTTACATAGTGTTGTTATACCTTGTGTCTATGTCTCTCTTTGCTAGAGCTGCTCTGGAGCAGGGAACTAGGTCATGTTCATTTGTGTCTTTCAAGTATTACCAGATTAAAACATTTAGAGGTTCTAAACACTAAAAGATAGGGTGCCCGTACATCATATGCAATTCAGAATAAAAACAGTAATGTATAAAACTCCATGAAAAGTTTTTATTGATCTCACAATGACTATATTGATGCTTTAAAAGTATCAACTTGTACTTAGACTGTCTCTTGTGACATGGTGCACTGTTCCCCCATGCAGAAAACAATTCGTGGCATTTATTTATTCATTCAATCATTCAAAAGAGAGCAAGGATAACTATACTTATGTCAAATAAAATAGGCTTAAAGTCAAAAATAATAAAAGATCAATGATATTATATTATATAATTATATAATGATGATGAGATCAATTCATCATGAATATCTAAGAATTATAAATATATTTAATATATGCACCCAACATAGAAGCACCTAAATATATAAAACAAATATTAATAGACCTGAAGGGAATAGTAGACTGCAATACAATAGTGGTAGGAGACTTCGAGACCCCATTTTCAACAATTCACAGATCAGCCAGACAGAAAATCGATAGGGAAACATTGAACTTGAGCTACACTTTAGACAAAAAGGACCTACAGAATATTTTATCCAATAGAATATACATTATTATCAAGCACAGATAGAAAATTCTCCAGGATAGATCATAAGTTAGGCCAAAAACAAGTCTTAACAAATTTAAGAATATTGAAATCACATCAAGTAATACATGCACAGTGGTATGGAACTAGAAATCATTAATGATAAGAATTGTGGAACTTTCATAAATGTATGGACATTAAACAACATACTCCAGAATAACCAATATGTCAAGGAAGAAATTAAAGGGAAATTTTAAAATATCTTGAGACAAGTGAAAATCTATACACAACATACTAAAACTTATGGAATGCAGCAAAAGCACTTCTAAGAAGGAAGTTTACAGCAATAAATACATACATCAAAAAGAAAAAAGATCCCAAACAATCTAGCGTCACACCTCAAGGAACTGGAAGAAGAAGAACAAATAAGCTCAAAATTAGTAGAATAAAGGAAATAATAAAGACCAGAGCAGAGGTAAATGAAATAGAGATTAGAGAAACAATAGGAAAAAAATCAGTGAAACCAAGAGTTGGTTTTATGAAAAGATAACATTGACAAGCCTTTAGCTAGATCAACTAAGAAAAAACAAGAGAAGACTCAAAATCAGAAATGAAAGAGGAGACATTACAATTAATACCACAGAAAAGCAAAAGATTATATTATATTATATTATGTATATTACATATAGTATAGTACATATAATGTATATACTATACTATATAGAAGATATATAACATATGTTCTATATATAGAAGATATATATTCTATATATATAGAAGATATATATATTCTATATATAGAAGATCTATATATTCTATATAGCATGAGATATATATATTCTATATAGTATGAGATATATATTCTATATAGTATGAGATATATAATATATATTCTATGTAGTATAAGATATAAAATATATTATAAATAATATAATATTATATAATACATAATATAATATTATATGTAAATATGTCTGTATATTTATATATAAATATGTATATAATTATTATAATATATAATGACCTTTAAGATCCTTCCTTTCTGCGATCCCAACGAGGTCTGCATCCCTCCCTTCCACGGCCCGAACCGAGTCCAGATCTTTCCTTTCTGTGGCCCAAAGAGGATTCTGCCTCCTACTTTCTTCCATGCGAACTGGGTCCAGGCACCGCTAAAGGCGGCTTTGATGCGGTTAGGTCCCGAACCCCCAACAGCTTTTCTTCAAACCTTAGGGGCATGTGGAGTTAGGCACGTCGAAACCGCAGCCAGGAAGCCCCCACAGGGTCTTCACTAAAGCCAGGCACCTCAGCTCACCTCGTCTTCTTGAATCCAGAAGGCGTCTGCTCTCTCCAAGCCTCTCCTTATGTCTGATCTCATGCAATGATCTCATGCAATGGGAAAAGAGAATCAATTAAATCTGCATATAACAACATGGATAGTTATCAACATAATGTTGAAAAGAGAAGCGAGAAATAGAAAGAAATTTAAAATACAGCACTCTTAGCAGTTCCCACTCTGCTATGGCAATATAAACCCCCTACAGGCACCACCACATTCATTAATTATACCTATAAACTCTGGTCAAAATTTTTTAAAGAAAAGAAAACTTGCTTAAGCACTCCGCAAAGTAACTAAAACCAGACAGATTGTGGAAGAGAGTTAAAACATAGAGAAGTGACCTGCATAAGGGTAAGTGGTCCAGGGTTTTTTGTTTCCTCCTTGCCATGAGTGTATCCCACTCACAGACTGGAGCAGAGCATATGACTAAAACTGTGAGGGATTCTCTGCCATCTTTCTGGTCAAAGGAAGCACAAAAAAGAACTTGGGTAGGATGTAGTATGAACAAGAAATCTCAGAAGGAAAAGAGATAGAGAAAACATCCCCATATATGTGTATGAAACCACACAATTCTCGCCCCAACCATTAAACAATGCATGTTCAAGAATTAACCAAACAAGTATTTTAAAGGCTTAGGGAACTGAGCAGAGAGTTAAATCACCTACATAAGTCTCAGCCTCATACATGCATGTGTGTGTATATATATATATATATATATATGTATTTATCACCAAACCAGTTTTGAGAACTACACTGAGATTTTAACTATAACCCAGAAAAGGCAAGGCAGAACTGATGGCAAGAATCTAACTGGGTGGATTTCCTGCTAAAAGAAAAGCACCAACATTTTTCAGAAGATTATAACAACCCAGAGGCTACGCAAAATAACATTTGCAATGTCCAGGATATGACAGAAAATTACTCCATGTCAAAGAACCAGAAAATGTGCCCCATTCTCAAGGAAAAAGAAAATCAATATATGACAAAACAAAAGAGACTCAAATGTTGGAATTATGAGACATAACTTTAAAGCAGCTATTGTAACTATACTCCATAAGGTACAGAAAACCATACTTGAAATGAATGAAGGGAAAAGAAACTTCAGAAGAGAAATAGAACCTGTAAGAAAAACACAAATGAAAATTTTAGAACTGAGGAATGCAATAAGTAAAATTAAAATACATTGGATGGGCTCAATAACAGAATGCCAATTACAGAGGGAAAAATATTTACCTTAAAGATAGATTGATGGAAATTATTAGATCTGAGTAACATGGAGAAAAATGTTCGGGAAAAAATAAACAAAACTCAGAGACCTGATTAACATTATCAATGCAGCTAACATATGTATAATTGGAGTTCCAAAAAGACAGGACTTGGGCAGAAAATACATTTGAAGAAGTAATAACCAAAAGCTTTCCAAATGAAGCAAAAGATAAATTTTCATATGTGAGAAGTTCAGTGACCCCAAGACAATATCAATTCCATGAAAGCCAAATCGAAAAACTCATTACTTCATTTTTTTAAAAATTTTACTTTAAGTTCTGGGATACATGTGCAGAACATGCAGGTTTATGTATGTTACATATGTATGCATGTGCTATGGTGGTTTGCTGCAACTATCAACCTGTCACCTAGGTTTTAAGCGCTGCATGCATTAGCTATTTGTCCTGATGCTCTCCCTCCCCTCGCCCCCAACGACAGGCTGCAGTGTATGTTGTTCCCCTCCTTGTGTCCATGTGTTCTCATTGTTCAGCTCCCACTTATGAGTGAGAACACGCGGTGTTTGCTTTTCTGTTCCTGTGTTAGTTTGCTGAGGATGATGGCTTCCAGATTCATCCATGTCCCTGTAATGGACATGATCTCATTCCTTTTTATGGCTGTATAGTATTCCATGGTGTGTATACACCACATTTTCTTTATCCAGTCTATCATTGTTGGACATTTGGACTGGGAACTGTTCTTTATGGTATTGGGGTGGAGGATACATAACTCTATGCATTTATCAAAACCCATAGAACTATACATCACAAAGACTAAACATCAATATATGCAAAAAAAAAAATTAACCAGGATATACAGGGATCTCTGGATGACATATAGACAATGACAAATGAATCTAACTATATTACAAATATATGCTACAATGACATATATTTGCATGGTGAACATTGAAAAAGGAAGTGAAGGACAAAAAAAGGAAGAGCTTACCTAAGTAACTTTATGAAGATGTGAAGAAAAGGAAGAGCTTACCCAAGTAACTTTGGAAAACTGTTTTGACTAGAAACTGAAAGACTAAAGACAAAAGGAACTTTACATACATGCTGTAGTCTAGGTCGTAAGTTATTTTTGTCATTGTAGTGTGGGTTAGTAATTTGGAAACTGCTTTACGTGTATACTGGGATTGAATAAATAAGTAAAGGGATGGTAGATGGTGGGAGCCAGACTTCTTACCATCAGAAAGAGGTTACAGATAAGTAAGATGGGTAGGCTACAACTCAGCATGCAGTCCTGAATTGAAGTCAGAAAATTCAGTATGAAATTTTGTTTAGTTGGCCAGGCACAGTGGCTCACACCAGTAATCTCAGCACTTTGGGAGGCTGAGGTGGGCAGATCACCTGAGGTCAGGAGTTTGAAACCAGCTTGGCCAATTTGGCAAAACCCCATCTCTACTGAAAATACAAAAACTAGCTGGGTATGGTGGCACATGCCTGTAATCCCAGCTACTCGGGAGGCTGAGGCAGGAGAATCGCTTGAACTCAGGAGGTGAAGGTTGCAATGAGCCAAGATCGCGCCACTGCACTCCAGCCTGGGCAACAGAGCAAGATTCTGTCTCAAAAAAAAAATATGTTTAGTTTAATATATACACAGATGGATAAGTACAGAAACAATTAAATGTATCTATGTATACATGGTTTAAGCATAAAGAAGAAATACATTCTCTAGCTTTCATTGAGAAGACCTAGAAATAATAACACCCCCAATAACAATTAGTAAACTCATCACTTAGATAGTGGTTTCTAAATATTGTTTTCCAATAAAAAGAACCAGAGCCTTTTGGAGAAACGACTGATTCTAGGACTGGGCTTAACAAAAAAATACAAAGTGAACTTGTGACATGTTGTAGTACCAGAAAGTAAGGAAATACTCAAAAAACAAAGGAATGGGGTATGTCAAAAGGACACTAGAGCCCACTCAAAAGAGCTCCCAGTGGCCAAAGCTGAAACAATTTGAGCAAGAAAACAAATTATATAGTATTGGATTTCAAAAAATATGAATAATAAAATAAAATTTAAAGCATATGCATGTTGCCATACTGATAAGTAATATAATGAATAAATCAGTGTAGGAGAAGACACGAGTCTTTCTTAAAGAAGAATTTCAAGTATAATATGTAGCCACTCTGTACTACTAGGAGGTAGAGGTTAACTACCCCTTCATTGTAGATTGAACTTAGTGACTTAATTCTAAAGAAAAAAGTATGAAAACGGAAAAACAGTAATTTTGTTGTGAATAGGATTGTGAATAAATCTAGCAAACTCTATCTTAACCAAGTAATCAAAGTTAACATCACTAGTGATGTCATGTGGATATCCTGTACTCCCTGGTATGATGTAAAATCCCATAAACCCAGTTTAATCAAATAAACAAAAATAAGACAAACCCTAATTGAGGGACATTGTACAGAAAGGCTAACCAGTATTCCTCAAAACTGCCAAGGTCATGAAAACCAAAAATAGACTGTCAGAGGTCAAAGGATACTGGGAGACATGCCAACTAAATGCAATGTGGTATCCTGGATTGGATCCTGGAATACAAAAATGACATTCATGGACAAACATGAAAGTCTAGAGTTTTGTTATATATCAATGTTGGTTTCCTAGGTTTAGTGAATGTAACATGGTAAAATAAGATGATAAAATTAGGGGCAAGTTAGTGAGAGGTATACAGCAATTATCTGTACTATTTTTGCAACTTTTCTGTAAATCTAAACTTATTCAAAAAGTTCATTATTTTTAGATGTTTTTATTTTTTATTTTTATTGCTAGATAATATGTGTATATATTTGTATGGTCCATGAGACATTTTGATACAGGCATACAATGTGTAATAATTGCACCAGGGTAAATAGGGTATCCATCACCCCAAGCATTTCTTTGTGTTACAAATATTCCAATTATACTCTTTTAGTTATTTTTTAATATACTATAAATTATTGTTGACTATAGTCATCCTGTTGTGCTATCAAACACTGGATCTTACTCATTCTATCTAACTATACTTTGTACCCAACTCCTAGTTTGTTTTTTTATAATTTCAACTTTTATTTAGATGTAGGCAGTTCATGTGCAGGTTTGTTATATGGATTTATTGTGTGATGGGGCATGAATGATACCATCACCCAGGTATTGAGCATAATACCCCATAGGTGGTTTTTCTGGCCCTTTCTCCCCACCCTTCTTCCCCTTCTAATAGTCCCCAGTGTCCCTTGTTACCATCTTTATGTCCATAGGTACCCAATATTTAGCTCCCACTTATAAGTGATAACATGCAGTATTAGGTTTTCTGTTCCTGTATTAGTTTGCTTAGGATGATGGCCTCCAGCTGTATCCATGTTGCTGCAAAGGACATGATTTCATTCCTTTTATGGCTGCATAGTATTCCATCGTGTATATGTACCACATTTTCTTTATCCAATCCACCATTAATGGCACCTAGGTTGATTCCATGTCTTTGCTATTGTGAATAGTGCTGCGATGAACAAACTAGAACACGTGTCTTTTTTGTAGAACAATTTATTTTCCTAAAAAGTTTATTTTAAAAAATTGTAGAAATTACAATCTGGGTTTAATTTGCTCTCACATGTGCAGTATTGCTGCAAAAATGTGTTTGTATACATTATATTATTTTTAAGAACTTTAAGTCTCACAGATATGATAATCCTTACTTACCCCAGAGCAGAACTAATACTCTTATGAATTTGAACACCAGGATTGGCAGTAGAATTTGAAGTTCCTGGGGAAATTTTCAAATGAAATGAGATCATTTTGCAAAGGAGTCTGTAAAGTCGCTTGTTTATCATAGGTGTGCAATACACATGATCTCTTATTCCAAATTATTGCTTAGGTACTTAGAAAATGGTCAATAAATTTGAGCTAATGCTTGTAATAAACCTTTTATTGAAGTATACATATAGAAAAGTTCACAAAATCATGTTTGTACAATTCAATGAATTTTCACAAACTGAACACATCCAAGAAACCTCTACCCAGGTTTAAAAAAAAGTGAACATTACCACTTCCAAGGAAACCCTCATTGTCTCTTCCAGTCATTTTCTCTCCACTCCAGGTTTATCACTATCCTGATGTCTAATGACATAGATTAATCTTGCCTCTTTTTGAACTTTATATAAATAAAATAATGCAGTATGTAATCTTTTCTCTCTGGCTTCTTTCATTGAACCTTATGTTTGTGAGGTTTACCCATGTTGTTGCATATAGTGTTGATCATTCATTTTCATTACTGTATTCAATTGCATTAAAATACCATGTTTTATGCACACATCTTACTTATCTGTAACCTCTTTCTGATGGTAAGAAGTCTGGCTCCCACCATCTACCATCCCTTTACTTATTTATTCAATCCCAGTATACACGTAAAGCAGTTTCCAAATTACTAACCCACACTACAATGACAAAAATAACTTACGACTTAGACTACAGCATGTATGTAAAGTTCCTTTTGTCTTTAGTCTTTCAGTTTCTAGTCAAAACAGTTTTCCAAAGTTACTTGGGTAAGCTCTTCCATCTTCTTCACATCTATTCTACTGTTAATGGACATTTGTATTGCTTTCTGCTGTTACAAAATTAGTAATGCTGCTATGATAATCTTTTTGCTATAGTATTCTCTGGGGCACATATGAACACATTTTCATTTCACAGAAATAGGAGTGGAATTACTCGTTCATAAGATGCACAACTGCTTCTTATCATTATTTTGTTGTTATTTTATACCAAATATTTTGCAATTATTGATATAGTTTCACAACATGCCTGTGAGGTAGGTGGAGTTCTCCACCGCCATGCATAACTCCCAGATCCTACTTTTTCACTTCTCAGCTGAAGTGAGTAGGTTAGGTTGGTTATTCCCAAACTTTCCTGGAAATTTCAAACTGAAATTTCTGGGTAACTGAAAGGCTGCAGGTGTGCTACATCTCACCAAGATGTAATACAAACGGTTCTAGCAGTCCAGGATGAAGACATAAAAAATCTAGCAGTAGCTGCAAAAAATACTGGTAGGATATAATGTAATAATAAGACAGCTGCCAATCCTCGAGGGGCTTCTAATTCTTTGGTAGTGTGAACATAATTGCTGAGATAATAAAGACCTCTTGAAAAGAACTCAATCTCTTGTCAAGGACACACAAGACAAACTAATGCAAAAGCGTGCCAGATTTGGTTGGTAGACAGAATTAGCTACTTTTAGATTTACAAAGTTTCTTACATACATTGACACTGAAAGGAAGAGTGTGGCAGCCAAAGGTGCCATCTCCTCATAGTCCTTGTCCCTCACACAAGAAAGTATGACACCAAAACAAAAGGGGCCAGATGACTGCAACATGAGCTGTGGGATAACCCGGTGCTGAGGAGCTGGCTCCAGACTACAGCTAAGTGGTTTATATTTTGCAGCTCTATTCTTCTAGGGGTGAGGCAGAAAGCTTTATACCTTTTCAGAACCTTAAAAGTAATGAAAAACTTTCATGACAGCCTCTCTAGAGGGATAGAGAGGCAAGTAGGAGTTGGCTTTGTGACAATTCCTCCCACCACCTCACATTCTGGGAGAATCGGTGTGTTCAACTATGACTCAGATAAGCTGTGGTTCAAGCCTTTGCCTGTGTGGCCTATGTGGATCCATGCAAGTCATTCAGAATTCAATTTTTCACAAGAGGTGACAGGAAAATATTCATTCCCACACATTTAAATATTCCTATCCGAGCAAGTTAGCATGCTTCTCTTAATTCAGAGCTCAAAAATTGCAGTAAATCTTTACATTCTTGAGTGGAGCGTATTGAGATATTTTATGTTTTTAAAGTTGGTTATCATAATTCAGGAGTTACTCCATATAAAAAATTATAGACACGAAAAGGAGAATAGAGGACCACAAATCCAGGCTGGAGATGTGGATTCTGGGTAAGATTACTAATCATGCTGATTTGCCCATGTGTAAGGAGGGTTCCCAGGATGTAAGGCTTTCAGCACTAAAATCAGACAAGTCCCTGGGAAACTGGGGTTAATTGGTCACCCAAAAAGGCTAAGATTTTGGCTAAGATTTTGCTCACTCTTAACCAATGCAGCACAGCCCAAAAAACTAGCTCCTGTTAGTACGATCAATTCAAACTTGTGCCTAGGAAAAATTACAAGAAATAGCTAAAAGTTGTGAGATTGCTTTGTAATAGACAGAGTGATTTTCACATTGACTGTCCCATTTATTTATTTATTTATTTATTTTATTTAGAGATGGAGTTTCACTCTGTTGCCCAGGCTGGAGTGCAGTGGCATAATCTCGGCTCACTGCAACCTCTGCCTCCTGGGATCAAGCAATTCTCCTGCCTTAGAACTTCCAAGTAGCTGGGACTACAGGTGCGCAACACCACACCCGGCTAATTTTTGTATTTTTAGTAGAGACAGAGTTTCACCATGTTGGCCAGACTGGTCTCGAACTCCTGACCTCAGGTGATCTGCCTGCCTCAGCCTCCCAAAGTGCTGGGATTACAGGCATGAGCCACTGTGTCCGGCCTGTCCCTTTTAAATTTATCCTTATAACAGAGCTATTATTATTACCACATCTTAAAGACAAGGTTAAGTAATCAGCGCAAAGTTACATATTCAGTAAGCAGAAGGTTCAGTATTCAAACCCAGTATACCAGACTTCTGGGACTGTGCTTTTCATCACAAGGCTAATATGCCGTAAACATTTAGATTCATTTGAAGCTGTGGAATGCACTAATTACAAGCTCAAAGATGCAAAGCGTTTCTATATCTTGGTCAACCTGAGGTGGGGAGAAAGTGACTGGAAGAGAGAATGAGAGTTCTTTTTTCTATAAAGTTACTATATTTGTTGATTTAATTACTCTCAAATTGTTATATACTTGAGGTACAGAGGTGAAAAAGATTAGGACCCCCAGTAGGATGCTCAAGCCTACTTGGAGGATAGACCACAACCAGGCTCCCCCTACAGAGATAAGCCGTTAAATATGTCATCCAGCTGCAGCAAGAAGTGTTGGTAATTGTACACACTCCACTTTGATCAACCAGCAGGAAGTCCTGGGCAATATGATTGTCCACTACTGGTCATTCTGGAGAGTTTAGCACAAGCAATATTCTCTGAAAAATGAACAAAGTGCCCAACATAAAGCTAAAGAGAATCATATTGGTGTTCAGAAACTTAAACTTGCTCTTTTGTTTAAAGTGGAGGCTATTCCTTTCTGGAGTCAGTGGATGTTGTGAAATTTCTGAGATATCTTACACTTAGATTTTTTTTTTTTTTTCTTGATCAGAAGTTGTGGGTTATGGAAGCAATCTGGGGTAAATTGGCCAGAAGCCTTGTGGACAAGGACTGAGGGATAAGAGAGAGAAGCTGATTGACTTTCTCCCCACTCTTGACCTTCCAGAGTTAAAGATGTTCTCGCTCCACCATACAGGGTTGTTTTCCTCTTTCTGTAGCCACACGGCCAGTATAACCAATTCCTGTAGCAATCATTTCACTGTTTTCTGAATTCACTCATGTCTTACACATACGGTATTCCTGATCTCATCCTTATGAGGCTCAGCGGTTTCTTTTCATAGTCTTTGTACGTTCTTGGAACATCTCTACTCCCTAACACATGGGCCATGCCAGAGGACCACCTTAGGAGCTGTCACCTCATATTTTTTTTTTTTAACAGTGTTTGCTTTATTCTTGTTGCATAACATAATACAAAGCAAGCATCTTCTTTTCATACAATTGAAGCATACAATTTGGCAAGCATCTTGCCAAATGGTAACACTTCTTTCTAAGTTTGGATCAGTTTCCAGAATTTTATTCATATATTTTTATTTTTTTTATTTTTTTTATTTTTTTGTTTTTTTTTTAATTTATTTATTATTATAATACTTTAAGTTGTAGGGTACATGTGCATAACGTGCAGGTTTGTTACATATGTATACTTGTGCCATGTTGGTGTGCTGCACCCATCAACTCGTCATTTACATCAGGTATAACTCCCAATGCAATCCCTCCCCCCTCCCCCCTCCCCATGATAGGCCCCAGTGTGTGATGTTCCCCTTCCTGAGTCCAAGTGATCTCATTGTTCAGTTCCCACCTATGAGTGAGAACATGCGGTGTTTGGTTTTCTGTTCTTGCGATAGTTTGCTAAGAATGATGGTTTCCAGCTGCATCCATGTCCCTACAAAGGACACAAACTCATCCTTTTTTATGGCTGCATAGTATTCCATGGTGTATATGTGCCACATTTTAAGTCAGGAAACAACAGGTGCTGGAGAGGATGTGGAGAAATAGGAACACTTTTACACTGTTGGTGGGATTGTAAACTAGTTCAACCATTATGGAAAACAGTATGGCAATTCCTCAAGGATCTAGAACTAGATGTACCATATGACCCAGCCATCCCATTACTGGGTATATACCCAAAGGATTATAAATTATGCTGCTATAAAGACACATGTACACGTATGTTTATTGCGGCACTATTCACAATAGCAAAGACTTGGAATCAACCCAAATGTCCATCAGTGACAGATTGGATTAAGAAAATGTCACCTCATATTTATAGTTATCATCAATATCCATAATTTCCCAAATTCAGAAAGCATAGCTGGGCAGTAAAAGAAGCATCATGTAGAATCACCCATATACCCCCAACTTTTTATTTGATGCTTACAAATTCCATTAGCCCTGTTTCCCAGGGGTAGGTGTGAAAGGGAAAAAAGTAGAATGAGGGTTAGTTCTCTTGAAGCCAGTTAGGACCTCTTCACCCTCCCACCACACCCACCAACCTCATAATTAAGCATTCTATTTAAATGAGAGGTACCCTTTTGGGCCACAGACCAAACTGCCTGACTGAAGTGTGTGCTCCACTGAAAGCTGACCCTCGGTTATCCAGTTATCTTTTTCTGCTTGTCCTTTAAGAGTTTATTCTGTCTTTCAATGACACCTGCTGCCTGGGGTGATACAGGACATAAAAGGTCCAATAAATATCTATGTAGCTCCTCACTATTGGATACTTTTTGCTATAAAAGCAGTATCAGTGGCTAATCATGTGTTTAGAATATCCAAATATGTAACATAGACCATCTAAGAGTCATTGGATAGTATGGCCCACATTTGCTAAGCAGATGGGAATGGCAATGTCATACCCTGAAAAGTTATGGAAGTCAATGTCCAGCAGTACCCTCAAGAGGAGACTGGGGAGGTATATACTCTATCGATATGGTTAGGCTTTGTGTCCCCACCCAAATCTCATCTTGAATTGCAATCCCCAGGTGTTGAGGGAGGGACCTGGTGGGAAGTGATTGGATCATGGGGGCAGTTTCCTCCATGCGGTTCTTGTGATAGTGAGGGAGTTCTCATGAGATCTGGTAGTTTTATAAATGGCAGTTTCCCCCTGGGCTTTTCTCTCTCTCTCCTGTCACCTTATGAAGAAGGTGCTTGCTTCCCCTTCCTCCATGATTGTAAGTTTCCTAAGGCCTCCCAAGCCATGTGGAACTGTGAGTCAGCTAAACCTCTTTATAAATTACCCAGACTTGGATATTTCTTTATAGCAGTGTGAAAACGGACCAATACATCTATTTTCCAGGACTAGCCAGATATGCTACCTCTTGCTATGTGCCCCAAAGCTCCCTTTGCCACTCAGCTGTGTAGCTGTTAGTCTGGGCACATTCACTAGGCTTCCTAGTCTCATATTCTGAAATTATGAGCCCTTGTTTTTTGGACCCAGTACTGAACTGTAGATGGATTACCATATCCTGAGTGATGCTGTATCCAGGTGTATCTGTATCCATGTGTCCTTTTATGGGTAGTGAAGATTTCACCAGCTTGCTATTGTCACTGATGTTCATCCTCAAAGGGTCCTTTTTCATGGGCATCCATGTGGGTCACAGAGGTTGTGAATCTTGTGCAATGTGCTGCCATAATATTTGTCTCCACAGAGGCTGAGACTTGGTCATCCAGTTATCTTACTGTCAGGCACTACTCTTCCAGCCTGCTGGTTCTTGCCCATGAGTAAGTGAAAATGTAACAGTGTATTTTCCAAGGCAAACATCATGGAAACACACTACCAAACAGAGGTCTCTGTCTCGTGCACAATTGTAGTGCACAATTTTCTTTGGTGCTGCATCACAGCAGTGTCCCAGAACACCCCGCTGGCCTTGAATGTATCATATCTGTATGTGACCCAGGTCCCAGCATTCTCAATAACCTCAGTGTACTGAAGCCCCCAGGAAGCCCAAGGTGCTGGCGCAGACCCCACATCTGAGACAGGCTCATCTGGAGTATTTCCAGCCACCTTTCATTTAACTGTGAGATTCTATAACGCCTAACTTATTTTTTCCTGAATACACCACTTCCACTTAATAATGATTGCTTATTGGACAACATCCGCTTTATCGGTGTTCTTATTTCTGACCCATCCTATGGTAGGTATGTCAGAGTGTAAAAACACCTGCCATTGCTTTGTTAGTCTCTCAGAATCTACCAGCACCCAATAACAAGCCAGTAATACTCTTTCAAGTGGGGTATACCATGTGATCATGTCAGGCAAGCACTGTGTCCAAAACCCCAGGGAGCACTATTGCCTAGTGGCTACATCTTTTTGTCACTTGCTTCAGTCTGTGTAATTGTTAATCACTGAGACTTGTAGCTCAAAGGTCGCCTTAAGGCTCACTGCCCCAAATGTAAAGAAGTCTTTACAGCCTGTGGAGTAGTTTCCTTAAACACTCCTATCTCTACTAGCTCTTTAATCAAGACCAAGATCTTTCTTTCTACTATCTTCCCCTTCCCTGCTTTACTGACACCACATGGTTGGGCTGGGGGAACCAGGTGGACTCCTAATTGTGTACTCATCCTTCTACCATTGTTCTAACTGTAAGATTTCCCCATTGGAAACATCCCTTACAAGCAAGAGAAGTATTACACATACTTAACACAACACATTCAGCAGTATCCATTACAACCACTTGAACGTGCATTGGCCCTAAAGGACCCACTCACAAAGTACATCAGTCCATTGTACAATCTAAGAGCTATTTCCAAATCCAGTTAAAATAATTTTTCAAACATGCCCATGTGTGCTACCCAGCACCATGATGGCTTGTGTCTCAATTTTCAAAAGAGCTGAAAAAATTTGGCAACCTCAGTTGTCATCAAGTCCTCAACATCAATATGCCTTAAACAGAACATAAGGCCTCTGGTCCCTCTTAGAGAAGGAGGGACCTTGGCCTCTGCCCTAGTCTTGTTTTTGTTAAAGGGGATGCGTTCTAGGTAGAGAGGGTGTGTTGAAGGCATTGAATCAACACCAGTTATACCGGCACAAACCTTAGTAAGAGGGTCTAGGTCTTCTTGGTCCTTCTCCTGTTTGTCCACAGTAAATGCTAATGCTGGCTGGGGATCCTTCTCTACTACAGCCAGGATATTTACATTTTGTGGTCCTCTCATGGCTTGACAGTGAGAGAGACTTTCTCTCATGGCAAAACCATCAGTACTCTTTTTGTGGACCCCCTGGCATAATAGCCAGGTCCACATGATCATAGTTTGGACCTTTAATTGATTTCCTTTTCTCCGTAGACTGAAGGTAATTTTCCTAGTCCTGTGTCCAAGATTCTATTCTGTCAGTTTGTTTCTCAGGAGCTGAGTAGTTTTTCAGAGGCTATATTTGTGGTAAAAGATAAAATTTTCTTGTCACCAATAGCATGGTGGTGCCAACTGAACAAACTAGTGAATGACTATCTCATTATCTGAATTATCATGTTCTCCAGGTTATAGTGACAGAAGAGACTATGTGTTCAGGTCATTGTGGAAATAGGGAGAGGATCTGTGATTCCTTGAGCAGGTGGGACAGGGGCTACAGTTGGGAATTCAATATCTCTCAAACCATAGACTCCTGTCTCTCCAACTAAGTTGAGACCATTGCACTTTTGAATATCAGGGTCAGAAACACACTGGGGTGCCCTCATAGATTTTTTAAAATTTTATTTCAGCAGTTTTTGTGATACAGGTGGTTTTTTATTACATTGATAAGATCTTTAGTGGTGATTTCTGAGATTTTGGTGCACCCGTCACCTGAGCAGTCTACACTGTACCCAATGTATGGTCTTTTACCCCTCAACCCCTGCGACCCTTTCCCTCCAAATCCCCAAAGTTCACTGTATCATTTTTATGCCTTTGCACCTTCATAGCTTAGCTCCCACTTTTAAGTGAGAACATACAATATTTAGGTTTTTATTCCTGAGTTACTTCACTTAGAATAATGGTTTCCAACTCATAGATATTTAACCACAAGTATATTGAGCTCTAGGAGCTACTAGTACATTTTCCTTCCTCTAAAGAATGAGCCTATGGCCTAGCTCATTACTGCCAGGGACTGGGAGTTTGCAGACCCTGCCTATCTTCCTTAAATCTTCTTTGTGCTGCTGCTGGGCATTACAGAGAGGGAAGGAGGGGACAGAGACTAAGAAAGGTTTTTGTTCAGAGGGGATTGGTAACACCAGGTACAGATGCCTTCGGCTGTCCTGGATGTGATTGGCTGCTGACTCCCCTCCCCTACTCCATTCCTCCCTCTGCAGAGCCTGGGGGCTGTGACAGCTGAGGGAAGGGAAGGAGGGCTGGGAGGGCCCCTCAGGACCAGTCTCAGCTCACCCCAGGAATGTCTGGACTTGCTGAAGTTCTGTGCTTCCCTGAAGCTGAAGCAGGCTCTGCCCAGGGTCACAGGCTTGCGCTCCTCTCTGCCCTTCACATATCCACTTTGGCCATGTAGTCAAAGGCTTCAACCACAGTTAATCTGAGTCTTGGTTGAATGCCTTGTGATCCTCCCAGAAAAAGACATGATTCAAGGTCTGTGGAGAGCTGTTACAAGGCCATCTCCCACTCCCTTCCCTATGTCCTCTAAGAGGCTGTTATGAGACAATTCCTATTGCCTCCTGGGTCTTGATGAGGTATGGAGTATCCTGCCTTAATCACTTCAGGGTAAAACTGCATAACATAAAACCACTTAGCTGAAGTCTTGAATTAGCTCCTCAGCACAGGGGTATCCCACAATTTGCGCTGTAGTCATCTGGCTACTTTTGTTTTGGTGTCATCATTTTTGGTGTGTGGGACAAGGACTATGAGGACCTGGCATCATTGGCTATTCTTCCTTCACTATCTATATCAGTAATAAAGTCTGAATCTACAAATGGCTCATTTTTCTGAAGATAAACACATTAAATTATTCTCCTCTGTCCCCAGTCCAATAATTTTAACAATACTCTCATGGACCTGGGAAATCCCCAGCAATAGCCCAAGCTTATACCAGTTCCTCAGCTAGCCCTCTCTGATCCTTTGCCTGGGCAGGTAAGAAGAGCTTCTGGTAAAATCAGTAACCTGCCCAGAGTGACTCCATCATCCATCCATGGTCCAAGACTTTCTTGGGGCCCCATGCTCATGCCCTAGAACTCACAGGTAAATCTCTAATCAGCAACCTCCCACAGTCCCCTCAGTGCTCATCCAAACCTTCACCTCTCTCTTCCAGCCCTTTTTGTCCCACACCAATACATGTCCCTATTTAGACATACACCTGTTTAGAAGGCATTCTGCCTTAACTATATCTGGGCCAGAAAGTCACATATGGAGTAAGAAATTAGCAAAGTCAATTATCGACTTTTGACTTTGAAAAGCCTTGATCTGGGCACAAGGCAAACTCTCCTAGAAGCATAAGTAAACAGTCAGTGTCAGATTTTTCTTGAAGGACTAAATTTCCCCAATATATAATGAGGGGAGAAGTCTCAAAGACAAGGCAAAGAAAACATATATGTCATTAAGAGGGAGCCTACAGCATGCTAAAACCTAGGCTGAGATTGCAGAACTCATAGATTGGTCTGAATATCAGAAAGGAGAGCAAAATGGTGTTCTCCCTCCCTCACATAGAGGACAGGAAACTGGCAAAGTCCCAGTGTCCCTCGATACATCACATTTTGCAAGAATAAAGTAGAAGTGTCTGTGTGGTATCACGGAAAATCAACCTACCCATAATTTCCTGTAGCAAGAACAGCACGGCAACAATAAAACATTTTCTTAGCAAGGAAACTGAAGAGGCTCTGTGGTCAGAACAAGAAAGATGTATACCAGTGACTAGCACAGACAAATGACCAAAGACCAAACAAGAACATATCTCAGTGATGCCAGCATGGAGCATTAATATGCCCAACTCTGCATCCCCTCTCCAGAATTTATTTTTAAAATTGCATCAGTACATAATGTTTATATATATTTATGAGATACGTGTGATATTTTGTTACATGCATAGCATGTGTAATCATGAAGTTACTGTATTTAGGGTATCCATTGGCTCAAGTATTTATCATTTCTAAATGTTGGGAACATTTCAAGTTCACTCTTCTAGCTATTTTGAAATATACAATATATTGTTATTAACTATAATCATCCTACTCTGCCATCAAACATTAAAAGTCATTCCTTTTAACTGTGTGTTTGTACCCATTAAACAACCTCTCTTCCTCTCCCCGCAACCCATATACCCTTTTCAGCCTCTGATATGTCTCATTCTATTCTTTACTCAATGAGATCAACTTTTTTACATCCCACATATGAGTGAGTACATGCAATATTTGTCTTTCTGTGCCTGGACTATTTCACTTAACAAAATGACCTACAGTTCCATCCATGTTGCTGCAAATGATAGGATTTCATTCTTTTTATGGCTGAGTAATATTGCATTGTGTATAGAAATAAAAATTTCTTTATCCGTTAGTCTGTTGATCCATCTTTGCTATTATAAATAATGCTGCAATAAACACGGGGGTGCAGATATCTCTTTGGTATACTGATTTCCTTTCCTTTGGATAAATACCCAGTAATGGGATTGCTGGATCATATGGTAGTTCTATTTTTATTTAATAGTTTTATTGTCATAAAACAAATTTCCATATTGTTTTCTATAGTGACTGTACTAATTTACATTCCCATCCACAGTGTAAAAAAAGTTTCCTTTTGCTGTATTCACACCAGATTCTGTTATTTTTTGTCTTTTTACTAATAGCCATTCTAACCAGGGTGAATGATATCTCATTGTGGTTTTGATTTGCATTTCTCTGATAATTAGTGATGTTGAGCATTTTTTCATGTATCCTGTTGGCCATTTCCGTATCTGCTTTTCAGAAATGTCTATATACTTTGCCCAGTTTTTAATGGAATTATTGTTTGGGGTGTGTGTGTGTTTTACTGCTGTGTTAAGTTCCTCATGTATTATTTGTAGTGACTTGTTAGATTATCATTTGCAAATATATTCTCCCATTCTTTTCATTCTGTTGATTGTTTCCTTTGCTGTGCAGAAGTTTTTTAGTTTAGTATAGTCCCACTTGTCTATTTTTTGTTTTGTTGCCTGTGCTTTTGAGGTTTTAGCCATAAAATCTTTGCCTAGATTAATGTCCTTAAGTGTTTCCCGTATGCTTTCTTCCAGTCATTTTATAGTTTCAGGTCTTATATTTAAGTCTTTAATCCATCTTGAGTTGATTTTTGTATATGGTGAGAGATAAGGGTCCACTTTCATTCCTCTGCATATAGATACTCAATATTCTCAGCACCATTTATAGAAGTTGGTGTCCTTTCTCCAGTGTATGTTCTTGGCAATCATCAAAAATCTGTTGGCTGTAAATATGCAGATTAATTTCTGGATTCTCTATTCTGTTCCATTGGTCTATGTGTTTGTTTTTATACTAATACCATGCTCTTTTAGTTACTATAGCCTTGAAATGTATTTTGAAGTCACGTGGTGATGCCTCTTTGTTTTTTGGTTTGTTTGTTTTTGCTCTGATTGCTTTGGCTATTTGGGCTCTTCTTTGTTTCATGTGAACTTTAGGGTTGTTTATTCTATTTCTGTGAAAAAATGGCATTATTATTTTGATAGGGATTACACGAATATGTAGATTGCTTTGAACAGTATGGTCGTCTCAGTGATGTTAATTCATCCAGTTCATGAGCATGGGCTGTCTTTCCATTTGTTTGTGTCTTCTTCAATTTTTTTCATCAATGTTTTGTAGTTTTTGCTGCAGAGGTCTTTCACCTCCTTAGTTAAACTTATTCCTAGCCATTTTATTTGCTTATATATCTACAGTAAATGGAATTGTTTTCTTGATTGCTTTCTCAGCTAATTAACTATTGACATACAGAAATGCTACAGGTTATTGTATGTTGATTTTGTATCCTGTAACTTTACTGAATTTCTTTAACATATCTAAGAGTTTGTTGGTGGCGTCGTTAGGTTTTTCTACATATAAGACTATGCTGTCTGCAAAGACGGACAAACTGACTTTCTGTTTTCCAATTTGGGTACCGTTATTTATTTTTCTTGTGTGACTGTGCTGGCTGGAACTTTCAGTACTATGTTGAATAGAAGTGATAAAAGTGGGCGTCTTTTTCTTGTTCTAGTACTTAAAAGGAAGGACTTTCAGCTTTTCCCAATTCAATATGATATTACCTGTGAGTTTATCATATATGGCTTTTTATTATGTTGAAGTATGTTCCTTCTATATGTAATTTGTTGAGAGTTCTTATAATGAAGGGTTGTTGAATTTTAACAAATACATTTTATGCATCTAATGAGACGATCATATGCTCTTTGTCCTTCATTCTGTTGATGTGTTGTATCCTGTTTATTGATTTACATATGTTGAAACATTCTTGCATCCCTGGGATAAGTCCCACTTGATCATGGTATATTTTATTTTTGATGTACTGTTGAATTTAATTTGCTGGTATTTTGTTGAGGAGTTTTGCATCTGTGCTCATCAAGAATACAAGAATATTGGCCTATAGTTTTCTCTTTTTGTTATGTCCTTTTCTGGTTTTGGTATTAGGATAATGCTGTCCTCATAAAATAAGTCAGAGAGAATTCTTCCCTTTTCGAATTTTTGGAATAGTTTGATGGAGAATTCATGTTACTCCTTATTTGTAAGTTTGGTAGAATTCAGCAATAAAGGCATCCAGTCCTGGACTTTTCTTTGTTGGGAGACCTTTTATTACTTATTCAAACTCATCACTCATTATCGGTCAGTTCAAGTTTTCTATTGCTTCCTGATTTAATCTTGATGGGTTCTATGTATCCAGGAATTTATCTATTTCCTCTAGATTTTCCAGTTTGTTAGTGTGTGGTTGTTTACATCAGTCTCTGATGACCTTTTGTATTTCTATGATATCAGTTGTAATGTCTCCTTTTTTGTTTCTGATTTTGTTTATTTGGATATTCTTTCTTTTGTTCTTTGTTAGTCTAGCTAGTACTTTATTGACTTTATCTTTTCAAAAATCCAACTTTTTGCTTCATTCATCCTTTGTATTGTTTTTTAAAATCTCAATATCACTTGGTTCTTCTCTGATTTGTATTATTTCTTTCCATCTACTAATTTCAAGTTTGGTTTGTTCTTGCCTCTCTAGTTCCTTGAAGTGCATCATTATATTGTTTATTTGTAATCTTTCTACTTTTTTGATGTAGTTGTTTATTGCTATAAATTTCTCTGTTAGCACTGATTTTGCTATATTTCATAATTTTTGGTATGTTTTGTTTCCATTTTCATTTGTTTCAAGAAACTTTTTTTACTTCCTCCTTAATTTCTTCCTTGACCCAATGGTCATTCAGGAACATGTTGTTTAATTCCCATGTATTTGTACAGTTTTTGAAGCTCCTCTTTTTTTAACTTTTATTTTAGGTTCAGGGGTACATGTGCAGATTTGTTATATAGGTAAACTTGTTTCATGGGGGTTTGTTGCACAGATTATTTCATCACTCAAGTACTAAACCTAGTATCCAAAAGTTATTTTTTCTGTTTCTCTCCCTCCTTCCATCCTCCACCCTCAAGTAGGCCACAGTGTCTGTTTTTCCCCCTCTTTGTGTTCCTTTTATTGAATTCTAGCTTTTCCCATTGTGGTCTGAGAAAATACTTGATATAATTTTGATTTTTTAAAATTTGTTGAGATTTGTTTTGTGTCCTAAAATATGGGCTATCTTGGATAATGTTCCGTATGTTGATCAGAACAATGCATATTCTGCAGCTATTGGGTGAAATGTTCTGTAAGTGTCTTTTAGATTCATTTGGTCTGAAGTCCAGTTTAAATCCAATTTTCTTTGTTACTTTTCTGTCTAGATGATCTGTCTAATATTGAGAGTCTGGTGTTTAAGTCCACAACTATTATTGTGTTGGAGTCTATCTCTCCCTTTAGATCTAACAATATTTGCTTTATATATGTGGGTACACCACTGTTGGGCACATATATGTTCAGAACTGTTATATCTTCTTACTAAATTGATCCCTTTTTCATTATATAATGACCTTCTTTCTGCCTTTTCACTATGTTTGAATAAAGTCTGTTTTATCTTATATAAGTATACCTACTCCTCATCACTTTTAGTTTTTATTTGTATGGAATATCTTTTTCCATCCCTTTACTTTCAGTCTATATGTGTCTTTACAAGTGAGATGAATTTCTTGTAGTCAGGATATAGTTGGGTCATGTTTTTTAATCCATCCAGCCAATCCTTATATTTTAAGAGGAAAGTTTAATCCATTTACATTCAAAGTTATTATTTGATATGTGAGAGTTTATTCGTGTCATCTTACTAATTTTTTATTGTATTGGGTATCAGTTGTTTTCTCCTGTTTCTCATATTATCATTGTGGCTAGGTGGTTTTCTGTAATTGTAACACTTGAATCCTTACTCTTAATTATTTGTGTGTTTGCTCTACATTGAGTTTTATACCTTCACGAGTTTTCATGATGGTAGATATTGTTCTTTTGCGTCCAGCTGTAGGACTCCCTTAAGTACTTCTTTCAGGACCAGTTTAGTGGTGATAAATTCTCTCAGCTTTTGCTCTTCTGGGAAATACTTTATTTCTCCTTCATTTATGAAAAATAACTTGGCTAGGTATAATATCTTTGGCTGGCAGGTTTTTATCTTTCAATACTTTGAATATATCATCCTACTCTGTCCTAGGCTGTGATATGTTTCTGCTGTTTAAAAGGTCTGCTGTTCTATTCACAATAGCAAAGACATGGAATCAACCTAGGTGCCCATCAGTGGTGGATAGGATAAAGAAAATGTGGTATATATGCACCATGGAATACTACACAGCCATAAAAAAACAATGAAATCATGTCCTTTGCAGCAACATGGATGCAGCTGGAGGACAGTGAATTAATGCAGAAACAGAAAACAAAATACTACATGTTCTCATTTATAAATGGGAGCTAAACACTGGGTACTCACTAACATAAAAATGGCAACAACAGACACTGGGGACTACTAGAGGCAGGGGAGAGGGAAAGAGAAAGGGTTGAAAAACTAACCATTGGGTACTATATTCACTGCCTGGATCACAGGATCATTCATATCCCAAACCTCAGCATCACACAACATACCCATGTAACAAACCTGTACATGTACCCCTTGAATCTAATATAAAAGTTGAAATTATATTTTTAAAGTTCTGCTGTTAGTCTGATGGGGGTTCCTTTATAAGTAACTAGATGCTTTTCTCTTGCTGTTTTAAGAATTATCTCTTTGACTTTTGACAGTTTGACTATAATGTGCCGTGGAGAAGACTTTGCATTGTGTCTATCGGGATGTCTGAGCTTCTTGTATCTGGATGTCTAAATCTCTCACTAAACTTAGGAAGTTTTCAGATATTATTTTGTTAAATAGGTTTTCTATGCCTTTTGTTTTCTCTCTGTCTTCTGGGACACTGAAATTTTGGATGTTTGGTCACTTTATAGTGCCTCATATGTCATGTAGGCTTTGTTCATTCTTTTGAATTCTTTATTTTTATCTGACTGGGTCATTTCAAAAGACTTGTCTTAAAGTTCTAGAATTCTTTCTTCTGCCTAATGTAGTCTATTGTTGAAGATTTTGAATGTATTTTGTGTTTTATTCAATGAATTCTTAACTTCTAAAATTTGTTTTATATCTATCTCTCTGGTAAATTTCTTATTTGTATCCTGAACTGTTTGGTTGATTTCTTTGTAATTTTTATCTGCGTTCTCTTGTATCTAATTGGGATACTTTAATATCATTATTTTGAATTATTTTCCTGGGATTTCATAAATTTTTTTTCATTGAAATCTGTTGCTGGAGAATGATTTTGTTCCTCTGGAGGTGTTATATTTCCTTGCTTTTTCATGTGTCTTTTGTCCTTACATTGGTAACTGTGCATTTGGTTTACTAGTCACTTCTTCCAATTTTTTGAATTTACTTTCATACGTGAGAAATTTTTCCTGAAGATGTATCTATGGTGTTGGTTGGATAGGGTATTTTGATTGTGATTCTGGATGTATGCAGTAGTGCAGTCTCCATTATTTCTTCAATTATAAACAGCATCAGTATTGTCTGTGATTTATTCAGTGGCTTAGGGTGCAGTTGTTACTAGAGGCTGTGATGAAGTTTTGCTGGAGATCGTGTGCCAGGCGGGCCAGTCCACAGGTCCCATTGTTGGCAGCAACTGGCTGAGTATGCCTGTCCTTTGGCCCAGTATGGCATGTATTAGCCCTGGCGTTAGCAGATCCAGGCAGACTGATTCTCGGGCCTCCAGGTCACTTGTTTAGGTGCTGGCAGTGGCAGTGGCAGTGGTGAGCCAGGCAGATGGGCAGGTCTTCGGTTCCCTGAGCGGCAGGTGTGGCATGGGCAATGGCAGTAGCATTGGCAGTACAACCCTCTGACTCCCAAGTAGTAGGCACTGGTGTTGGCAGTGGCTGCAACAGGCTGGGCAAGCCAGTAACCAGGACCACAGGTGGTGCATGCCAACTGTGGTGGTAATGGCAGGTTGGATGGGCCCATCCTCTGGATTCTGGGAGGAATTCTCAGGTACCAATGGTAGTGGATGGGCCAGGGCAGTCCTCAGACTTCCAGATAGCATGCTTAACACTGGGAAGGCAAAACCAGGCTGGGTGGTACTATCCTCAGGCCCCTTAGTGGTGCATGCCAGCAGCGCTTGTATTAGGCATGGGCAGGGTGACACCCAGCCGCCCAGCAGAATATTCTGGTGAGGGAAACAGTGGCTATGCTTTGGCCCTGCTCTTAGGGAGGGTAGGGTTGCTTTCAGTGGCAGCAGTTATAGGCAGGTGTCTGGGAAGTGTGTGTGTTTCAGCCCCAGGTGATGGCTATAGTGGGGCAGCCTGTCATTAGGGTGCTTGTAAATGCATGGCAGCCCCATTGCTGTGAGGCAGACTTGCTACCAATGGCTCACTCATCAGCCCTAGTGGCAGCAGCCAGCAGCAGTGGTGGCCATGGATGGGGGATGTCAGTGAGGTTCTAGGAATGTGGATATATAGGGGCTATTGGGCTGCAGGGCAGGATGCAGTCTGGTAGGGGCTGGGCTCTCAAAATGGCACCTTCGTTTAGCTGCTTAGGACTCAGAGGGCTGTATAGGACCCAGTGTGAGCTCCCTCTCTGAAGCAATGCCATCACACGGTCTCCAGACAGCTCCCTGTGTTAGTCTCAGGGTCCATGAGGGCCGAGGGGCTTTCCTATGGGTAGGATTGCAGGTGTCTACGGTGGGAATGCGAACCACTGGGGATGTCTCACTTACCCTTTCCCCACATTAGGAAGCCACTCTGTGCTCCCAGCTGATCCTGGCCAAGCAGACTGCCTTGCTTCCTGCTCCTTCCTTCTTTTAGGTGTTTTCTGTCATTTCTTTGCTGAATTCCAGTGTTCTCTCTTAGATGATCTGTTACAAATGTGATTATCTACTCACTGTTTTAATTCTTCTAAACTAAAAAAGAACTTTAGTTTAGAAGGAGGTGAGTACCGGATGCCTCTAGTCAGCCATCTTGAAGCCAGAAACTTCTCCTCTCCAGAAGTTAAATACAATCCTGGTGAAAAGTAGAGGGTCAAAGGAGAAGGGGTCTATAAATAGCTAAAATTCTATAAGTTTCTACCATCCAGTTCAGTAGAGATGGTAAAAGGGAAGATCAGTGTTAAAGAAAGAAAAGAAAGTAACATTTCTTACATTCTTAAGTTCGTGGGCTTTATTTTGAGCAAATATTTATGTAGGTAGGCTTAGAAATAGTTATAAGTAGAAAAGCCAACATATTTCATTTTTAACTTTTATTTTAGGTTCATGGGTACATATGCAAGTTTGTTATATGGGTAAACTCATGTCACGGGGTTTGTTGTACAGATTATTTCATCACCCAAGTACTAAGCCTAGTACCCAACAGTTTTTTTTCTGTTCTTCTCCCTCCTCCCAACCTCCACCCTCAATTAGATCCCAGTATCTGTTATTCCCCTCTTTGTATCCATATGTTCTCATTATTTAGCTCCCACTTGTAAGTGAGAATATATGGTATTTGGTTTTCTGTTTCTGTGTTAGTTTGCTAAGGATCATGGCCTCCAGTTCCATCCATGTTCCTACAAAGGACGTGATCTCGTTCTTTTTTCTGGCTGTGCAGTATTCCATAGTGTATACGTAACACATTTTCTTTATCCAGTCTACCATTGACGGGCATTTAGGTTGATTCCCTGTCTTTGCTATTGTGAATAGCGCTGCAGTGAAGATACACATACATATGCCTTTGTGGTAGAATAGTTTATATTCCTTTGGGTATATACCTGGTAATGGAATCGCTGAGTCAAATGGTGGTTTTATTGTTTTGTTTTGTTCTTTTGTTTGTTTGTTTTGTTTTGTTTTTTAGCTCTTTGAGGAATCGCCACACTGATTTCCACAATGGTTGAACTAATTTACCACCAACAGTGTATAGGCATTCCTTTTTCCCCACAACATTGCCAGCACTTTTTTTTTTTTTTTTTTGACTTTTTAATAATAGCCATTCTGACTGGTGTAAGTTGGTAATCTCTTGTGGTTTTGAATTGCGTTTTTCTAATGATCAATTATGTTGCGCCTTTTTTCATATGTTTGTTGTCCACGTGCACGTCTTCTTTTCAGAAGTGTCTTTTCATGTATTTTGTCTACCTTTTAATGCGGTCATTTTTTCTTATAAATTTGTTTAAGTTCCTTATAGATGCTGAATATTAGATCTTTGTCAGATGCATAGTTTGCAAAATTTTACTCCCATTTTGTAGGTTGTCTGTTTACTCTGTTGATAATTTCTTTTGCTGTGCAGAAGCTCTTTGGTTTAATTAGATGCCATTGTCAACTTTTGCTTTTGTTGCGTTGCTTTTGGCATCTTCATTATGAAGTCTTTGCCCATTCCTGTGTCCAGAATGGCTATCCCAGCACCATTTATTGAATAGGGAGTTCTCCCCTCTTACTTGTTTTTGTCAGCTTTGTCAAAGATCAGGTGATTGTGAGTATGTGGCATTATTTCTGGTCTCTCTTCTGTTTCATTGGTCTATGTGTCTATTTTTGTACCAATACCATGCTGTTTTGGTTATTGCAGCCCTGTAGTATAGTTTGAAGCCTCCTGCTTTGTTCTTTTTGCTTAAGATTGCCTTGGCTATTCAGGGTCTTTTTTGGTTCCATATGAATTTTAAAATAGTTTTTTTTTTTTTTTTTGGTTCTGTGAAGAATGTCGTTGGTAATTTGATAGGAATATCATTGAACTTGTAAATTGCTTTGAACAATATGTGCATTTTAACATTGATTATTCCTATCCATGAGCATAGAATGTTTCTCCATTTGTTTGTGTTATCTCTAATTTCTTTGAAGAGTGTTTTGTAATTCTCATTTTAGAGATCTTTCACATCCTTGGTTAGCTGTATTTCTAAGAATTTTATTTTTTGTGTATGGTAATTTTGAATGGGATTGCGTTCCTGATTTAGCTGTTAGCTAGTTAGCCACACCGATACTTCAGAACACAAGAATAAGACTCCTACTGCCACCTCGTGGCAGTATACTCTAAAGGGAAGGCTCTCATTAGTTTGGAGTGGTGAAATGCTTTCTCCCTCTATGCCATGCTGTATCATGTCCCTATGTATGTTGTATACTTCTACACATGCCATCTCTTCTGACCAGAATCATCCTTCTCTGAACCTTGTCGATGTGATGGATATTAGGTCTCGTGTGTGTTATCTCAACCCAAGTAACCATTTCTCTATGAAGCCTTTTCTGTCTCCCCATCTTTCTCAACACAAGTAGAAATAACCTCTTCTTTCTTTGTGTTCCAATAAGCTTAAGTTCCAATAATCCATGTACAGATGTCTACTTGTTACCTAGACCAACTTACTACTGAATTTTTTTCACATATCTCCCTTCTCAAAAACTTAGCTGATCAAACATATGAATCTAGGCGTAACTAATCTTAGGGTCTCCAAACTACAAAGCAAAAGGCAGACACAGATTATGAAAGCTCAATGATTGCTCTATGGCATGTTTTATGGATCTATGGAAAAAATGTATGTGTATATATATGTGTGTGTGTAGATTTACATATACACACATATATACTCAATTTGTAAACGTTTTAGTCAATTATTTTGTGTCATTAATAATTTTTTTTACTAGACATGCTCCATTTCGAAATAAGAATTAAAATTGCTAGTATTCCTTTCTTTCTTTTTTCTTTTTTTTTTTTTTTTTTTTTACTTTAAGTGCTGGGATACATGTGCAGAACCTGCAGGTTTGTTACATAGGTGTACGTGTGCCATGATGGTTTGCTGCACCTATTAACCAGTCATCTAGTTTCCTTCCCCTCACCTCCCATCCACCAATAGGCCCTGGTGTGTGTTGTTCCCCTTCCTGTGTCCAGGTGTTCTCATTGTTCAACTCCCATTTATGAGTGAGAACATGTGGAGTTTGCTTTTCTCTTCCTGTGTTAGTTTGCTAAGAATGATGACTTCCAGCTTCATCCATGTCCCTGCAGAGGACATAATCTCATTCCTTTTTATGGCTGCATGATATTCCATGGTGTATATGTACCACATTTTCTTTATCCAGTCTATCATTGATGGGCATTTGGGTTGGTTTCATGTATTTGCTGTTGTAAATATTGCTGCAATAAACATACATGTGCATGTATCTTCATAGTAGAATGATTTATATTCCTTTGGGTATATAAGCAGTAATATGATTGCTGGGCCAAATGGTATTTCTGATTCTAGATCCTTGAGTAATCGCCACACTGTTTTCCACAATGGTTGAACTAATTTACATTCCCACCAACAGTGTAAAGGTGTTTCTCTTTATCCACAGCCTCACCAGCATTTGTTGCTTTTTGACTTTTAATAATTGCCATTCTGACTAGCATGAGATTGTATCTCATTGTGGTTTTGATTTGCATTTCTCTAATGATCAGTGATGTGGAGCTTTTTTTCATGTTTGTTGGCCACATAAAAGTCTTCCTTTGAGAAGTGTCTGTTCATATTCTTTACCTATTTTTTGATGAGGCTGTTTTTTTCTTGTAAATTTGTTTAAATTCCTTGTAAATTCTGGACACTAGACCTTGTCAGATAGGTAGATTGCAAAATTTTTCTCCCGTTCTGTTTCCTGTTCACTCTGATGATAGTTTATTTTGCTGTGCAGAAGTTCTTTAGTTTAATTAGATCCCATTTTGTCAATTTTGGCTTTTGTTGCCATTGCTTTTGACGTTTTCGTCATGAAATCTTTGGCCATGCCTATGTCCTGAATGGTATTGCCTAGGTTTTCTTCTAGGGTTTTCATGGTTTGGGGTTGTACATGTAAGTCTTTAATGCATCTTGAGTTAATTTTTGCATACAGTGTAAGAAACGGGCTCAGTTTCAGTTTTCTGCATATGGCTAGCCAGTTTTCCCAACACCATTTATTAAATAGGGAATCCTTTCCCCATTGTTTGTGTCAGGTTTGTCGAAGATCAGATGGTTGTAGATGTGTGGTGTTATTTCTGAGGTCTCTGTTCTGTTCCATTGGTCTGTATGTCTGTTTTGGTACCAGTACCATGCTGTTCTGGTTACTGTAGCCTTGGAGTATAGTTTGAAGTCAAATAGCATGATGCCTCCAGCTTTGTTCTTTTTGCTTAGGATTCCCTTGGCTACATGGGCTCTTTTTTGGTTCCATATGAAATTTAAAGTAGTTTTTTTCTAATTCTGTGAAGAAAGTAAATGGTAGTTTGATGGGAATAGATTGAATCTATAAATTACTTTGGGCAGTATGGCCATTTTCACAATATTGATTCTTCCTATCCATGAGCATGGAATGATTTCTCTTTTGTTTGTGTCGTCTCTTATTCCCTTGAGCAGTGGTTTGTAGTTCTCCTTGAAAAGGTCCTTCACATGCCTTCTTAGCTATATTCCTAGGTATTTTATTCCCTTTGTAGTAATTGTGAATGGGAGTTCACTCATGATTTGGCTCTCTGATTGTCTATTGTTAGTGTATAGGAATGCTTGTGACTTTTGCACATTGATTTTGTATCCTGAGACTTTGCTGAAGTTGCTTATCAGCTTAAGAAGTATTTGGGCTGACATGATGGGTTTTTTAAAAATATAGAATCATGTTGTCTGCAAACAGAGACAAATTGACTTCCTCTTTTCTTATTTGAATACCCCTTATTTCTTTCTCTTGCCCGATTGCCCTGGCCAGAACTTCCAATACTATGTTGAATAGGAGTGCTGAGAGAGGGCATCGTCGTCTTGTGCCAGATTTCAAAGGGAACACTTCCAGCTTTTGCCCATTTGGTATGACATTGGCTATGGGTTTATCATAAATAGCTCCTATTGTTTTGAGATATGTTCCATTAATATGTGGTTTATTGACAGTTTTTAACATGAAGGGATGTCGAATTTTATCAAAGGTCTTTTCTGCATCTATTGAGATAATCATTTGGTTTCTGTCATTGGTTCTGTTTATGTGATGGATTACATCTATTGATTTGTGAATGTTAAACCAGCCTTGCATCCCAGGGATGAAGCCGACTTGATCCTGGTGGATAAGCTTTTTGATGTGCTGCTGTATTTGGTTTGCCAGTATTTTATGGAGAATTTTCACATTGATGTTCATCAAGAATATTGGCCTGAAATTTTCTTTTTTTTATTGTGTTTCTGTGAGGTTATGGTATCAGGATGATGTTGGCCTCATAAAATGAGCCAAGGAGGAGTCCCTCCTTTCCAACTGTTTGGAATAGTTTCAAAAGGAATGGTACAAGCTCCTCTTTTACCTGTGGTAGAATTCAGCTATGAATCCGTCTGGTCTGGTCCTGGGTTTTTTGTTTGTTTGTTTGTTTGTTTTTTGGTTTTTTGGGTTTTTGTTGTTGTTGTTGTTGTTGTTGTTGTTGTTGTTTTATTGGTAGACTACTAATTACTGCCTCAATTTTATAACTTGTTATTGGGATTAGACTTCTTCCTGGTTTAGTCTTGGGAGGGTGTTTGTGTCCAGGAATTTATGCATTTCTTCCATATTTTCTAGTTTATTTGTGTAGAGGTGTTGTTTATAGTATTCTCTGATAGTAGTTTGTATTTCTGTGGAGTCAGTGGTGATATCCCTTTTATCATTTTTTATTGTGTCTATTTGATTCTTCTCTCATTTCTTCTTTATTAGCTTAGCTAGCAATCTATCTAGTCTGTTAATTTTTTCGGTAAATCAGCTCCGGGATTCATTGATTTTTTTGAAGGTTTTTCATGTCTCTCTCTCCTTCAGTTCTGCTCTGATCTTAGTTATTTCTTGTCTTCTGCTAGTTTTGGATTTGTTTGCTCTTGCTCCTCTAGTTCTTTTACTTGTGATGTTAGGATTTTGATTTGAGATCTTTCGAGCTTTCTGATGTGGGCATTTAGTGCTATAAATTTCCCTCTTAACACTGCTTTAGCTTCATCCCAGAGATTCTGGTATGTTGTCTCTTTGTTCTCAATGGTTTCAAAGAACTTCGTTATTTCTGCATTAATTTCATTATTTACCCTGGAGTCATTCAGAAGCAGGTTGTTCAATTTTCATGTAGTTGTGTGGTTTTGAGTGAATTTCTTAATCTGAGTTCTAATTTGATTGCACTGTGGTCTGAGAGACTGTTTGTTATTATTTCAGTTCTTTTGCATTCTCTGAGGAGTGTTTTTCTTTCAATTATGTGGTTGATTTTAGAATAAGTGCCACGTGGCACTGGAAAGAATGCATATTCTGTTAATTTGGTGTGGAGAGTTCTGTAGATGTCTATTAGGTCCACTTGATTCAGAGCTGAGTTCAAGTCCTGGATATCTTGGTTAATTTTCTGTCTTGCTGATCTGTCTAATATTGACAGTGGGGTGTTAAAGTCTCCCACTATTACTGTGTGGGAGTCTAAGTCTTTTTGTAGGTCTCTGAGAACCTGTTTTATTAATTTGAGTGCTCCTGTATTGGGTGGATACATATTTAGGATAGTTAGCTTTTCTTGTTGAATTGACCCCCTTACCATTATGTAATGCCCTTCCCTTTTTTTATCTTTATTGGTTTCAAGTTTGTTTTGTCAGAGACTAGGATTGCAACCCCTGCTTTTTTTATTTCCATTTGCTTGGTAAATTTTCCTCCATCCCTTTATTTTGACCCTATGTGTGTCTTTGCACATCTCCTGAATACAGCACATTGGTGGATCTTGACTCTTTATCCAATTTGCCAGTCTGTGTCTTTTAATTGGGGCTCTTAGTTCATTTAAATTTAAGGTTAATATTGTTATGTGTGAATTTGATCCTGTCGTCATGATGCTATCTGGTTATTTTGCACACTAATTGATGCAGTTTCTTCACAGTGTCATTGGTCTTTATATTTTGGTGTGTTTATTGCTTCTCAGCCTTTTGGCTAAGATCAAGTGTATATTTTGGTGTGTTTTTGCAGTGGCTGGTACCAGTTTTCCTTTTCCATATTTAGTGTTCTTGCAAGGCAGGCCTGGTGGTGATGAAATCCCTCAGCATTTGCTTGTCTGAAAGGGATCCTATTTCTCCTTCACTTATGAAGCTTAGTTTGGCTGGATATGAAATTCTGGGTTGAAAATTCTTTTCTTTAAGAATATTGAATATTGCCTGTCCCTCTCTCTTCTGGCTTGTAGGGTTTCTGCTGAGAGGTCTGCTGTTAGTCTGATCAGCTTCCCTTTGTAAGTGACCTGGACTTTTTCTCTGGCTGCCCTTAACATTTTTTCCTTCATTTCGACCTTGGAGAATCTGATTATTATCTGTCTTGGGGTTGGTCTTCTCATGGAGTATCTTAGTGGTGTTCTGTGTATTTCCTGAATTTGAATGTTGGCCTATCTTTCTGGGTTTGGGAAGTTCTCCTGGATAAAGTCCTGAAGTGTGTTTTCCAACTTGGTTCCATTCTCCCTGTCTTTTTCAGGGACTCCAATCAATTGTAGGTTCAGTCTTTTTACATACTCCCATATTTCTCAGAGGTTTTGTTCATTCCTTTTTGTTATTTTTTCTCAAATCTTGTCTCCATGCCTCATTTCAGCAAGATGGTCTTCAAACTGTGATATCTTTCTTCTGCTTGATCAATTCAGTTATTGATACTTGTGTATGCTTCACAAAGTTCCTGTGCTGTGTTTTTTAGCTCCATCAGGTCATTTATGTTTCTCTTTGAACTGTTTATTCTAGTAGCAGCTCCTGTAGCCTTTTATCAAGGTTCTTACCTTCTTTGCATTGGGTTAAAACATGCTTTTTTAGCTCAGTGGAGTTTGTTATTACCTACCTTCTGAAACCTACTTCTGTCAATTCATCCATGTCATCCTCTATCCAGTTCTGCACCCTTGCTGGAGAGGTGTTGCGATCATTTGGAGGAGAAAAGACCCTTTGGCCTTTTGGGTTTTCAGTGTTTTTTGTTGTTGTTGTTGTTGATGATTCTTTCACATCTTCATGAGTTTGTCTAGTTTCGATCTTTGAGGCTGCTGACCCTTGGGTGAGATTTCTGTGGGGACTTTTTTTGTTGATGCTGTAGTTGTTGCTTTCTGTTTGTTTTTCTTTCAATGGCCAGGTCCTTTTCTATAGATCTGCTGTAGTTTGCTTGGGGTTCTTTTCAGGCCCTATTCATCTGATTCACTCCCACACCTGGAGATGTCACTTAAGGAGGCACCTCTCTTGTCTGGGGGGGTGGGGGCTCCCCTGCCCTGTGTGGCTCTCGGGTGGGCTGCTGCACCACACTGCTCTTCCTTCCTCTCCGTGGGTCACACCAGCCACATACTCAGTTCTGATGCAGAACCTGGATACCTCAGTTGCCAGTGCATGATTCACATGCTGCTATGGTTCTTTTTGATGTGAGCCTCCCATCTCCACTGCTTCTAGTCAGCCACCTTGGCCCCACTTCTATAGTATGTTTCTATTTAGCATTCTGGTAGTTTTGGTGGTAGGTATTCAGCTCTTATATTGTTTATGACTACTTCATAAAATATGTTGAACTATTATTGATGGCCCTCTTTATCCTATTTGTGAATTTAAGTTTAAATTTCATCTTTTCTAATTCTAATATGGCTATATTTGTTTTCTTTTCATGTTTTCTGTACCAATCACTTGTGAATAGAATATCTAGATATCTTAAAGTATTAGGGAACTTGTTTACACTTTATATAGCTAGGAAGTACAAGAATAACTATCAACTCCATAGTCCGTGCTTTTTCTGCTTCTCTAGAGCACCTCACCTTCACATCTCCAGTGATGTCCTTTACGGCCACGTGGTGTTTGACCATGAAGTCTTCTATGATGACTGAACTGGAGAAGGCAGACTGGCCTCACAGTGACGAGTAGCAGATGATATGTATACAAGTTTCTTCCCTCTTAATTCTGGTGGATGAGAGTGAGCCATTCTCACCTGTAGAAGTGGGGTGGGGAAGCACAGAGGGATTACCAGACAGAAAAGCTAAGGAAAGGGCAGCAAATGTGGTGCTATCCAGGGAGGGTGAGAAGTCTAACCCCTACCACCACCTGCTGCTCCTGCCTACAACACACTTCCACCTACCCCACACTCCTCTCCAAATCCAACATCCAGCTTCTCTCTGCCTCCTCCATCAAACCCAGCCTGACAGACCCATTCCAGGCCTCAGCTCTCAGGTCCTGGAAGTCTGACCCTCACTCACAACCTCACCCTGCCTCACGGCCCATGCAACCCAGGACTCAGTCTCTGGAGGAGACAGTAGCATTCCTTTAATCATAGCAGCACAATTCACAGTAGCCGAGATGTGGAAATAAGCTACGTGTCAATTGTCAGATAAATAAAGATACACCTACAATGGAATACTATGTAGCCTTTCAAAAGAAGGAAATTCTGCTCTATGCAACATGTATAAATCCTGAGGACATTATACTAAATGAAATAAACCAGTATGGAAGACAAATGCTTCATGATTCCACTTATATGTACTTATTGTACTTTTAGCTTTTATTTCCATAATGGCTAATTATGGTGAATATCTTTTCATGTGCTTATTAGCCCCACTATATCCTTTTTGGTCAAGTGTCTGCTAGGCCCATATTTAAATTGGGTTATTTGTTTTCTTATTATTGATTTTTGTGGATTCTACCTACAAGTTTTTTGTTGAATATGTGATTTGCAAATATTATTTCTCACTTGGTAGTTCATCTTTTCCTTCTTTCAGCACTGACTTTCTAAGAGCAAAGGTTTTAAAATTTGAGGAATTCCAATTTATCAATTATATCTTATTTAGATTGTGCTTCTATATCTAATAACTCTTTGCTTATGCCCATGCCATAAAGATTTTCTTCCATGTCTTCTTCTTTTTTTTTTTTTTTCTTTTTGAAACACAGTCTCACTCACTCTGTCGCCGAGGCTGGAGTGCAGTGATGCGATCTTGGCTCACTGCAACCTCTGCTTCCCCGGTTAAAGCGATTCTCCTGTCTCAACCTCTGGAGTAGCTAGGATTACAGGCATGCACCACCACACCCAGGTAATTTTTGTATTTTTAGTAGAATTGGGGTTTTGCCGTGTTGAGCTGTTGACCTTAAGTGATCTGCCCACCTCGGCCTTCCAAAGTGCTGGGATTACAGACATGAGCCAGAGCGCCCGGACCATAGATACTTTGAGTAAATCCCTTTCTATTCCTATTTGTTGAGTGTTTTATTTAAAGTCATGAATGAGTGTTGAAGTTTTCCAGTTGATTCTCTGCATCAATTGATATGATAATATGGGCTTTTTTCTTTAATCTGTTTCATATGGTGGGTTACATTTTTGATTGAACCACTTTTGCATTCCCAAGACATACCTCATTTGCTTTTGAAGTTTTAGTATTTTTATATATTGCTAAATGTAATAAAGGAGAGATGGGAGAATTGCTGGAGTGATGTGTTGATTAAGTAAAAGGGGGTGGGATCAGCTGTCCAAGTAGAAAAGTTGGCCTTAGGAGCAGCAACCTGTAATCCACAGTAATAGGATTGGCATGTGTTTCAGTAGGTGGGCAGATATGGTGAGAGATTGTGGGAGTTTTCTTCTGATGGCTTCTATTTTTGATGTGTTAACCAGTCTAATCTGAGCATAGGAAAGGTGGAAAAGGATGCCAAGAGTGCCAGGTCTAGAAAGGTTTAACACGATGATCTGGGGCTCCACCTTTCTCCAGTGAGCCTTGGTGAGTCACTGAATATTCTGGGGTAGTGGAGTGGGATATGCTTAGAGCTGGAATTCATACTTGATTTGGTAGATAGGATGGATAAGAGGGGGAAAAGTGGCAGGTGAACTGTAACCTCAGCTGGGAATGATGGGACCTAAACTAGACTACACATATGGAGACAAGGAGTTTTTATTAGCAGAGCTAGAATTGAATGGAGTTGGCAGTTGTATAGCCGAGGTAGTAAAGAGAATATGCTTCATTCATTCATTCACTTATTTATTTACTTATTCAAGAAATATTAAGAGATTGGCCGTGGTGCATTGCGGATCAGGGCCAGAGTGAAAGCTGCAGAGTGGGCTGGCAGCTTGGCAGGCTTTGTGACCTAAGCAAAAAAAATAACAGAGTGGTGGCTCTGGATGATTGGGACTTGATTGAGGGAGGAAGCAAAGCAGGATGGCAGCCCACTTGGCTCAGGATATTGGTTACATTCAAGGGGGTTGAATAAACAGGAAAATAAATATTTTGAGGATAATAAAATCCAGGTTTCTCATAGTCAGAGAAGGGAGTTAAAAATATGGAAAGGGTCATAATCCAGCATATAAACAGAACCAAAGACAAGAACCACATGATTATCTCAATAGATGCAGAAAAGGCTTTTGACAAAATTCAACAGCCCTTCATGCTAAAAACGCTCAATAAATTCG
>NC_037689.1:4599938-4634317 GCF_003255815.1 Theropithecus gelada
TATACCTGATGTAAATGACGAGTTGATGGGTGCAGCACACCAACATGGCACAAGTATACATATGTAACAAACCTGCACGTTATGCACATGTACCCTACAACTTAAAGTATAATAATAATAAATAAATTTTAAAAAAATATATGGAAAGGGTCAAAACTAGAATTAACCCTGGTATATAATATAGGAATTGGAAACAGTGTGAACTCATGGTTTTCTATATATGAAAATATAGATATAAACTAAATATAAATGTGAATATATGTGTGTATACAGAATACACACATATCTATAAATTATCTATCTATATATCTATTTGATCTAATCTATCTACCTATGTATCATCTATCTATTTTCTAGCTCTATCTGGCAGGAGTCTGGGAGCAGCAACACCATAGTAGTAATGAACGTATCCAGTGCCCAGACCTTGACTTCTCAATACCATTCTCCACTAAAAGGAACCAAGGATCATTGGAGAAATAGCTTTCTAAAACTAGTGCTGGGAAAAATATAAGATGAACCTGCCTACTGGTATCATGGCAGAGGTGCTTAAGCGTTTGAGTCTGTCCACCACAATTATACCTTTGAATAATCCACCCTTATTTTTAGTGCAATCAGGACCCATAACTTGTTTATAACCAATAGAATGTGACAACAGTGATGGGATGTCACTCCCATCATTAGGTTATGTTATATAAAACTCTTTCTTGCTAGGATGGAGACTCTAGAGACTTTTCTTGGATTGATGAAATAAGTGGCCATGTTGGAAAAGCCTGTGTGACAAGGTAATCAGGTAGTCTCTGCGGGTGGCTTTTAGGAACTACAGGTGGCCTCTCATTGCTAACAGCCAAGAGCCAGCAAGAAGCCAGGGCCCTCAGTCCTACTGACACAAGAAAACAAAGTCTGCCTATGATCTTAGCAAGCTTGGAAGTGGATTCTTCCCCAATCATGCCTCCAGATGATATGGCAGGTTTGCTGACATCTTGATTTCAACCTTGCTAAATCCTAAGTAGAGGACTCAGATAAACTGTTCATGGAATCCTGACCTATTAGAAATCGTGAGATAATAAGTGTGTAGTATTTTAAGCTGCTAATTTTGTGGTAATCAATTTGCTATGCAGCGACAATATAACAATAAAGCCTAGAACATCTTGCTCTGCCAGAAAGTAAGAAGGGACTCAAATAACTGTAAGCTATGACAAAAGGACCCTGAAGTAAATTTGAAGGTGCTCTCACTAGCCGTATCTGGGATAATATGGGATTCAAAATAAATAATAGTATTAATATAATCCACTGAATAAAATGGGAAATAATGAATCCACATTTATATAATTAATAACCAATAAATAAATGGAAAGAAGAGAAAGCTCTTCCTTGCTACTCTAAGGACAACTAATTAGTATAGAAGAAGTATAGAAGAAATAGTATCATTAGAAAACATTTATATGCAACCATCATAGTAATAGTTAATTCAGGCAGAAACATCAATAATTGCTAAAACTAGGGGTGAAACCGGGATGATAAATTAATGTTTGCATAGCTTCAAAGTATCTTTCTACAAACTAATTAATTACAAAGGTAAAAGAATAAATTTACAGTGGAAACTCTGGCAGATACCACCAAGAAATCAACCTTAACATTATCAACAATTGGACATATTGACATATGTACTTCCTAATATGATGCACTGTGAAGGGTACAACATCACTTTCACAGTATTCCTGCCAAACATGCTTAACCTACATCTAATCATGAGGAAGCATCAGACAAATCTTAACGTTTTGCCCTTTTGTCAATATTGCAATAGTTGGTGAAATTTGAATGTACTCTCTGGGTGAAGAATACATAGGAGTCGTTGTACTTATCTTGCAGTTTTCCCTCTGTAAGTTTAAAATTGTTTCCAAATAAAAAATTTAAAAAGGGGCCAGGAGTGGTGGCTCACATCTGTAATCCTAGCACTTTGGGAGGCCAAGGGAGGCGGATCTGTAGAGCCCAGGAGTGCGAGGCCTGGGCAACATGGCGAAACTCCATCTCTACTAAAAATACAAAAATTAGCCAGGCATGTTGGCACATGCCTGTAGTCCAAGCTGCTTGGGAGGCCGAGATGGGAAGATCACCTGAGCCCGAGGAGGCCAAGGCTGCAAGCAAGCTGTGATTGCACCACTGCACTCCAGCCTGGGTGACAGAGTGAGACCATCTCTTAAAAAAAAAAAAAAAAAGAAAAAGAAAAGAAAAGAAAAAAAGAAAGAAAGAAAGAAAAAGAAATTTAGAAAGGAAATACATGCCAGGCACTGTCCCAGCAACAGAAACAGACAATACAGCAACAAAAACAGACAAAAATTCCTGTTCTCATGGGTTTTACATTTTAGTGGGAGGAAATGAACACTAAATAAATCATTATACTGTAGTGTGGGTAAGAAAAAATATTTTTAAAATCATTATATTAAGTCAGTTGGGAATAAATGCAATGATTAATAATAAACCAGAGGAAGAGCATAACAGAGTGCCAGGACCTAGATATGTGGACTGGTAGGTGCTTTATTTAAATTTGGCTTGTCAGCAAGGGCTCTTTGAGAGGTAATGTTTGAGTAGAGACCTAAAAGATAAAGATTCAGTTATGCAAAGGTCTGGGGAAAGAGCACTCCAGGCATAGGAACCAAGAAATTCGAAGGACCTGAGGTGGGAATGAGCTTGGAAGCTTTAGGAGTCCCCCTAAAACCCAGTGAAATGATAGGATAATAAGATAATACATTAGGCATGGCAGGAGGTAGAGCCGGTGTGTGTGTGTGTGTGTGTGTGTATGTGTGTGTGTTGAGATTATAAAGGTAGTTTAACATTGACTCCAACATTTTTTTTAAAAATCAGGTAAGAATTTAAAGCTATATACTATGAACAGCAGAACTCTGAAATTTGAAAATCCAGTTTCTTCTACCAGCTATGTGACTCTGGGAAAATGCCTTAACCTTTCTGTGTCTCCATTCCCTCATTTGTAAATGAGAGTTAATAATAGCTCCAACCTAAATAGGTTACTTGGAGAATTAAACGGATGAGTGCATGTAAAATGCTTAGCACAGTGTCCAGCATGCTAACCCAATATATATAAGAAATTATCTTAACTGATTTGGCCTGGGCTCATTAACTGCCTGATTGGTGTGTGTGTGGCAGGATCTCAGGAAGCATAGCTTATCTGGTTGTATGTGTCTGAGAGGGGACAGAGGAGACCAGTCCTAAGAAATGTAACCCTGCACAGTAAGGGATGAGGGCTGCTTCCTGCTCATTCCTAACCCCTACCAAAACCAGGTCCTGTGAAAGGGATTCTAGCAGGTGTGACCCATTGAATAAAACAGGAAACCATGAATTCTCATTTACATAAATAAATACACAGTAAAAATCCCTTATTGAAGCCTAATTCTAATTTTTCATACTTTTTTTCTTTTTTATTATACTTTAATTTCTAAGGTACATGTGCACAATGGGAAGGTTTGTTACATATGTATACATTTGCCATGTTGGTGTGCTGCATCCTTTGACTCATCATTTACATTAGGTATATCTCCTAATGCTATCCCTACCCCATCCCCCCACCCCACGACAGGTCCCAGTGTGTGATGTTCTCCTTCCTGTGTCCAAGTGTTCTCATTGTTCAGTTCCCACCTATGAGTGAGAACATGCTGTGTTTGGTTTTCTGTCCTTGGGATAGTGTGCTGAGAATGATGGTTTCCAGGTGCATCCATGTCCCTACAAAGGACATGAACTCATCCTTTTTTATGGCTGCATAGTATTCCATGGTGTATATGTGCCACATTTTCTTAACCCAGTCTCTCATTGATGGACATTTGGGTTGGTTCCAAGTCTTTGTATTGTGAATAGTGCCACAATAAACATACGTGTGCATGTGTCTTTATAGCAGCATGATTTATAATCCTTTGGATATATACCCAGTAATGGGATGGCCGAGTCAAATGGTATTTCTAGTTCTAGATCCTTGAGGAATCGCCACACTGTCTTCCACAATGGTTGAACTAGTTTATAGTCCCACCAACAGTGTAAAAGTGTTCCTATTTCTCCACATCCTCTCCAGCACCTGTTGTTTCCTGACTTTTTAATGATCACGATTCTAACTGATGTGAGATGGTATCTCATTGTGGATTTGATTTGCATTTCTCTGATGGCCAGTGATGACGAACATTTTTTCATGTGTCTGTTGGCTGCATAAATGTCTTCTTTTGAGAAGTGTCTGTTCATATCCTTCATCCACTTTTTGATGGGGTTGTTTGTTTATTTCTTGTAAATTTGTTTGTGCTTTTTGTAAATTCTGGATATTAGCCCTTTGTCAGATAAGTAGATTGCAAAAATGTTCTCCCATTCTGTAGGTTGCCTGTTCACTCTGATGGTAGTTTCTTTTGCTGTGCAGAAGCTCTTTAGTTTAATTAGATCCCATTTGTCAATTTTGGCTTCTGTTGTCATTGCTTTTGGTGTTTTAGACATGAAGTCCTTGCCCATGCCTATGTCCTGAATAGTATTACCTAGGTTTTCTTCCAGGGTCTTTATGGTATTAGGTCTTAAGGTTTAAGTCTTTAATCCATCTTGAGTTAATTTTTGTATAAGGTGTAAGGAAGGGATCAAGTTTCAGCTTTCTACATATGGCTAGCCAGTTTTCCCAACACCATTTATTAAATAGGGAATCCTTTCTCCATTTCTTGTTTTTGTCAGGTTTGTCAAAGATCAGATGGTTGTAGATGTGCGGTATTATTTCTGAGGACTCTGTTCTGTTCCATTGGTCTATATCTCTGTTTTGGTACCAGTACCATGCTGCTTTGGTTACTGTAACCTTGTAGTATAGTTTGAAGTCAGGTAGCATGATGCCTCCAGCTTTGTTCTTTTGACTTAGGATTGACTTGGCAATGTGGGCTCTTTTTTGGTTCCATATGAACTTTAAAGTAGTTTTTTCCAGTTCTGTGAAGAAAGTCATTGGTAGCTTGATATGGATGGCATTGAATCTATAAATTACCTTGGGCAGTATGGCCATTTTCACAATATTGATTCTTCCTATCCATGAGCATGGAAAGTTCTTCCATTTGTTTGTGTCCTCTTTTATTTCACTGAGCAGTGGTTTGCAGTTCTCCTTGAAGAGGTCCTTCACACCCCTTGTAAGTTGGATGCCTAGGTATTTTATTCTCTTTGAAACAATTGTGAATGGGAGTTCACTCATGATTTGGCTCTCTGTTTGTCTGTTATTGGTGTATAAGAATGCTTGTGATTTTTGCACATTAATTTTGTATCCTGAGACTTTGCTGAAGTTGCTTATCAGCTTAAGGAGATTTTGGGCTGAGATGATGGGGTTTTCTAAATATACAATCATGTCATCTGCAAACGGGGACGATTTGACTTCCTCTTTTCCTACTTGAATACCCTTTATTTCTTTCTCCTGCCTCATTGCCCTAGCCAGAACTTCCAACACTATGTTGAACAGGAGTGGTGAGAGAGGGCATCCTTGTCTTGTGCCAGTTTTCAAAGGGAATTTTTCCAGTTTTTGCCCATTCAGTATGATATTGGCTGTGGGTTTGTCATAAATAGCTCTTATTATTTTGAGATACATCCCATCAAAACCTAATTTATTGAGAGTTTTTATCACGAAGCGCTGTTGAATTTTGTCGAAGGCCTTTTCTGCATCTATTGAGATAATCATGTGGTTTTTGTCTTTGGTTCTGTTTATATGCTGGATTATGTTTATTGATTTGCATTTGTTGAACCAGCCTTGCATCCCAGGGATGAAGCCCACTTGATCATGGTGGATAAGCTTTTTGATTTGCTGCTGAATTTAGTTTGCCAGTATTTTATTGAGGATTTTTGCATCGATGCTCATCAAGGATACTGGTCTAAAATTCTCTTTTTTTGTTGTGTCTCTGCCAGGCTTTGGTATCATGATGATATAGGCCTCATAAAATGAGTTAGGGAGGACTCCCTCTTTTTCTATTGATTGGAATAGTTTCAGAAGGAATGGTACCAGTTCCTCCTTGTACCTGTGTTAGAAATCAGCTGTGAATCCCTCTCGTTCTGGACTTTTTTTGATTGGTAGGCTATTAATTATTGCCTCAACTTCACAGCCTGTTAATGGTCTATTCAGGGATTCAACTTCTTCCTGCTTTAGTCTTGGGAGGGTGTATGTGTCCAGGAATTTATCCATTTCTTCTAGATTTTCTAGTTTATTTGCCTAGAGCTGTTTACAGTATTCTCTGATGGTAGTTTGAATTTCTGTGTGATCAGTGGTGATATTCCCTTTATCATTTTTTATTGTGTCTATTTGATTCTACTCTCTTTTCTTCTTTATTAGTCTTGCTAGCGGTCTATCAATTTTGTTGATCTTTTCAAAATACCAGCTCCTGGATTCATTGATTTTTTGAAGAGTTTTTTTGAGTCTTTATCTCCTTCAGTTCTGCTCTGATCTTAGTTATTTCTTGCCTTCTGCTAGTTTTTGAATGTGTTTGCTCTTGCTTCTCTAGTTCTTTTAATTTTGATGTTAGGGTATCAATTTTACATCTTTCCAGCTTTCTCTTGTGGGCATTTAGTGCTATAAATCTCCCTCTACACACTGCTTTAAATATGTCTCATAGATTCTGGTGTGTTGTGTCTTTGTTCTTATTAGTTTCAAAGAACATCTTTATTTCTGATTTCATTTCATTACGTAACCAGTAGTCATTCAGGAGCAGGTTGTTCAGTTTCCATGTAGTTGAACAGTTTTGAGTGAGTTTCTTAATCCTGAGTTCTAGTTTGATTGCACTGTGATCTAAGAGACAATTTGTTGTAATTTCTCTTCTTCTACATTTGCTGAGGAGTGCTTTACTTCCATCCATGTGGTCAATTTTGGAATAAGTGTGATGTGGTGCTGAGAAGAATGTATATTCTGTTGATTTGGGGTGGAGAGTTCTGGAGATGTCTATTAAGTCTGCTTGGTGCAGAGCTGAGTTCAATTCCTGGATATCCTTATTAACTTTCTGTCTCACTGATCTGTCTAATGTTGACAGTGGGGTGTTGAAGTCTCCCATTATTATTGTGTGGGAGTCTAAGTCTCTTTGTAGTCTCTAAGGACTTGCTTTATGAATCTGGATTCTCCCGTATTGGTTGCATATATATTTAGGATAGTTAGCTCTTCTTGTTGAATTGATTCCTTTACCTTTTATGTAATGGTCTTCTTTGTCTCTTTTGATCTTTGATGGTTTAAAGTCTGTTTTATCAGAGACTAGGATTGCAACCCCTGCCTTTTTTGTTTTCCCTTTGCTTGGTAGATCTTCCTCCATTCCTTTATTTTGAGCCTATGTGTTTCTGTGCACATGAGATGAGTCTCCTGAATACAGCAAACTCATGGGTCTTGACTCTTTATCCAGTTTGCCAGTCTGTGTCTTTTTATTGGAGCATTTAGCCCATTTACCTTTAAGGTTAATATTGTTATGTGTGAATTTGATCTTGTCATTATGATGTTAGCTGGTTATTTTGCTCGCTAGTTGATGTGGTTTCTTCCTAGCATTTATGGTCTCTACAATTTGGCATGTTTTTGGAGTGACTGGTACTGGTTGTTCCTTTCCATGTTTAGTGCTTCCTTCATGAGTTCTTGCAAGGTAGGCCTGGTGGTGACAAAATCTCTCAGCATTTGCTTGTCTGTAAAGGATGTTATTTCTCCTTCACTTATGAAGCTTAGTTTGGCTGGATATGAAATTCCGGGTTGAAAATTCTTTTCTTGAAGAATGTTGAATATTGGCCCCCACTCTCTTCTTGTTTGTAAGATTTCTGCTGAGAAATCCACTGTTAGTCTGACGGGCTTCCCTTTTTGGGTAACCCAACCTTTCTCTCTGCCTGCCCTTAACATTTTTTCCTTCATTTCAACTTTGGTGAATCTGACAATTATGTGTCTTGGAGTTGCTCTTCTCGAGGAGTATCTTTGTGGTGTTCTGTGTATTTCCTGAATGTGAATGTTGGCCTGCCTTGCTAGGTTGGGGAAGTTCTCCTGTATAATATCCTGAAGAGTGTTTTCCAACTTGGTTCCATTCTCCCCATCACTTTCAGGTATACCAATCAGACGTAGATTTGGTCTTTTCACGTAGTTCCATATTTCTTGGAGGCTTTGTTCATTTCTTTTTACTCTTCTCTAAATTTCTCTTCTTGCTTCATTTCATTCATTTGATCTTCAGTCACTGATACCTTTTCTTCCAGTTGATCGAGTTGGCTACTGAAGCTTGTGCATTTGTCACGTAGTTCTTGTGTCATGGTTTTCAGCTCCATCAGGTCATTTAAGGACTTCTCCACAGTGGTTATTCTAGTTAGCCATTCGTCTAATCTTTTTTCAAGGTTTTTAGCTTCCTTGCGATGGGTTCAAACTTCCTCCTTTAGCTCAGAGAAGTTTGATCGTCTGAAGACTTCTTCTCTCAACTTGTCAAAGTCATTCTCTGTCCAGCTTTGTTCCATTGCAGGCGAGGAGCTGTGTTCCTTTCGATGGGGAGAGGTACTCTGATTTTTAGAATTTTCAGCTTTTCTGCTGTTTTTTCCCCATCTTTGTGGTTTTATCTACCTTTGGTCTTTGGTGATGGTGATGTACAGATGGGGTTTTGGTGTGGATGTCTTTTCTGTTTGTTAGTTTTCCTTCTAACAGTCAGGACCCTCAGCTGCCAGTCTGCTGGAGTTTGCTGGAGGTCCACTCCAGACGCTGTTTGCCTGGGTATCAGCAGCGGAGGCTGCAGAACAGCAAATATTGCTGCCTGATCATTCCTCTGGAAGCTTCATCTCAGAGGGGTATCCGGCCATGTAAGGTGTCAGACTGCCCTTACTGGGGAGTGCCTCCCAGTTAGGCTACTTGGGGGGTCTGTCTGTTCTTAGATCTGAAACTCCATGCTGGAAGAACCACTACTCTCTTCAAAGCTGTCAGACCAGACAGGGACATTTAAGTCTGCAGAGGTTTCTGCTGCCTTTTGTTTGGCTACTTCTTGCCCTCAGAGGTAGAGTCTACAGAGGCAAGCAGGCCTCCTTGAGCTGCAGTGGGCTCCACCCAGTTTGAGCTTCCTAGCTGCTTTGTTTACCTACTAAAGCCTCAGCTATGGTGGGCACCCCTCCTCCAGCCTCGCTGCCACCTTGCAGTTCAATCTCAGACTGCTGTGCTAGCAATGAGCGAGGCTTCATGGGCATGGGACCCTCCAATCCAGGCATGGGATATAATCTCTTGGTGTGCCATTTGCTAAGACCATTGGAAAAGCACAGTATTGGGGTGGGAGTTACCTGATTTTCCAGGTGCCATCTGTCACAGCTTCCCTTGGCTAGGAAAGGGAATTCCCTGACCCCTCGCGCTTCCCGGGTGAGGCAATGCCTCACCCTGCTTCGGCTCATGCTCAGTGGGTTCCACCCACTGTCCTGCACCCACTGTCTGACAAGCCCCAGTGAGATGAACCTGGCACCTCAATTGGAAATGCAGAAATCACCCATTTTCTGCATCACTCACGCTGAGAGCTGTAGACTGGAGCTGTTCCTATTTGGCCATCTTCAGTATCTTATTGTGATTTTGACTTGCATTTCCCTGATTATTAGTGATGTTGAGCACTGTTTCATGTTTGTTGGCCATTTGTATATCTTCTTTTGTGAATTGTCTATTCATGTCCTTACCCCACTTTTTGATGACATTGTTTGGTTTTTTTCTGCTAATTTGTTTGAGTTTGTTGTAGATTCCGGATATTAGTCCTTTGTCAGATGTATAGATTGTGAAGATTTTCTCCCACTCTGTGGCTTGTCTGTTTAGGCTGCTGGCTGTTCCTTTTGCCATGCAAAAGTACTTTAGTTTATTTAGGTCCCAGATATTTATCTTTGTTTGTATTGCATTTGCTTTTGGGTTCTTGATCATGAAATCCTTGCCTAAGCCAATGTCTAGACGTGGTTTTCCAATGTTATCTTCTAGTTTCAGGTCTTAGGTTTAAGTCCTTAATCATCTTGACTTGATTTTTGTATAGGGTGAAAGATGAAAGTCCAGTTTCATTCTATCACATGTGGCTAGCCAATTATCCCAGCACCATTTGTTGAAAAGGGTATCCTTTCCCCACTTTGTGTTTCTGTTTGCTTTGTCAAAGATCAGTTAGCTGTAAGTATTTGGGTTTATTTCTGGGTTCTCTATTCTGATCCATTGGTCTCTGTGCCTATTTTTATACCAGTACCACACTGTTTTGGTGACTATGACCTTATAGTATAGTTTGAAATCAGGTAGTGTGATGCCTCCAGATTTGTTGTTTTAGCTTGGTCTTGCTTTGGCTATGTGAGCCCTTTTTTTATTCCATATGAGTTTTAGAATTGTTTTTTCTAATTCTGTGAGGAATAATGGTGGTATTTTGAGGGGATTGCATTGAATTTGTAAATTGCTTTTGGCAGTATGGTCACTTTCACAATATTGATTCTACCTAACCATGAGCATGGGATGTTTCCATTTGTTTGTGTCGTCTGTGATTTCTTTCAGCAGTGTTTTGTAGTTTTCCTTGTAGAGGTCTTTCACATCCTTGGTTAGGTATATTCCTAAGTAATTTTTTTTTTTTTTTTTTTGGCAGCTATTGTGAAAGGGGTTGAGTTCTTGATTTGCTTCTCTGCTTGGCTGCTGTTGGTGTATAGCAATGCTACTGATTTTTGTACATTAATTTTGTATCCTGAAACTTGGCTGAATTCATTTCCCAGTTCCAAGAGCTTTTGGAATGAGTCTTTAGAGTTTTCTAGGTGTACAATGATATCACCAGCAGATGACGAGAGTTTGACTTCCTCTTTACCAATCTAGATGCCTTTTATTTCTTTCTTGTCTCATTGCTCTGATGAGGACTTCCAGTACTATGTTGAATAGAAGTGGTAAAAGTGAGCATCCTTGTCTTACTCCAGTTCTCAAGGGGAATGCTTTTAGTTTTTCCTCATTCAGTATAATGCTGGCTGTGGGTTTGTCATGGATGGCTTTATTACCTTAAGGTATGTCCCTTCTATGCCCATTTTGCTGAGGGTTTTGATCATAAAGGGATGCTGGATTTTGTCAAATGCTTTTTCTGTGTCTATTGAGATGATCATGTGATTTTGGTTTTTAATTCTGTTTTTGTGATGTGTCACATTTGTTGACTTAATTATGTTAAACCATTCCTGGTATGAAACCCACTTCATCATAGTGGATTATCTTTTTGATATTCTGTTAGGGTTTCAGTTCACTAGTATTTTCTTGAAGATTTTCACATCTGTGTTCATCAGGGATATTGGTCTGTAGTTTTCTCTTTTATTATTTCCTTCCCTGGTTTTGGTATTAGGGTGATACTGGCTTCATGGAATGATTAATGAGGATTTCCTCTTTCTCTATCTTGTGGAATAGTGTCAATAGGGTTGGTATCAATTCTTCTTTGAATGGTAGAATTCAGCTGTGAATCCATCTGGTCCTGGACTTTTTTCTGTTGGCAATGTTTTAATTACCATTTCAATCACACTGCTTGTTATTGATCTGTTCAGAGATTCCATATCTTCCTGGTTTAATCTAGGAGGTTTGTATATTTCCAGGAATTTATCCATCTCCTCTAGGTTTTCTAGTTTATATGCATAAAGCTGTTTATAGTAGCCTTGAATAATCTTTTGTATTTCTGTGGTATCAGTTGTAATATCTCCTGTTTCATTTTTAATTGAGCTTATTTGGATCTACTCTCTTCTTTCCTTGGTTAATCTCACTAATGGTCTATCAATTTTATTTATCTTTTCAAAGAACCAGAATTTGTTTCATTTATCTTTTGTATTTTTTTGTTTCAATTTTATTTAGTTCTGCTCTGATCTTTGTTATTTCTTTTCTTCTGCCTCATTTGGGTTTGAATTGTTCTCCTTTCTCCAGTTCTATGAGGTGTGACCTTAGATTGTCTATTTGTGCTCTTTCGGACTTTTTGATGTAAGCATTTAATGCTATGAACTTTTCTTTGGGAACTGCTTTTGTTGTATCCCAGAGGTTTTGATTGGTTGTGTCACTATTATTTTTCAGTTCCAAGAATTTTTTAATTTACATCTTGATTTCATTGTTGACCCAATGATCATTCAGGAGCAGGTTATTTAATTTCCATGCATGGTTTTGAGGGTTCCTTTTGGAGTTGATTTCCAATTTTATTCCACTGTGATTTGAGAGAGTACTTGATCTAATTTCAATTTTCTGAAATTTACTGACACTTCTTTCATGGCCTATCATGTGGTTTGTCTTGGAGAATGTTCCATGTACTGATGAATAGAATGTATATTCTGCAGTTGTTCGGTAGAATGTTCTGCAGACATCTGTTAAGTCCATTTATTGTAGGGTGTAGTTTTAGTCCGTTGTTTCTTTGTTGACTTTCTGTCTTGATGATCTGTCTAGTGCTGTCAGTGGAGTATTAAAGTCCCCCACTATTATTGTGTTGCCTTCCATCTCATTTCTTAGGTCTGGTAGTAACTGTTTCATAAATTTGGGAGCTCCAGTGTTAGGTGTATATATTTAGAATATATATACACCTAACACTGGAGCTCCCAAATATTTAGAATATATATACACCTAACACTGGAGCTCCCAAATTTATGAATATATATGATATTTTCTTGTTGAACTAGTCTTTTTATCATTATATGTCCCTCTTTGTCTTTTTTAACTGATGTTGCTTTAACGTTTGTTTTGTCTGATATAAGAATTGCTCCTCCTACTCATTTTTGGTGTCCATTTCCATGGAATATCTTTTTCCACTCCTTTACCTTAAGTTTATGTGAGTCCTTATGTGTTAGGTCGGTCACCTGAACACAGCAGAAACTTGGTTGTCGAATTATTATTCATTCTGCCATTCTGAACTTTTAAGTGGATCATTTAGGCCATTAAATTTAATGTTAGCATTGAGATGTGAGGCACCATTCTATTCATTGTACTGTTTGTTGCCTGAATACCTTGGGTTTTTTTTTAATTGTGTTATCATTATATAGGTCCTGTGAAATTCATGCTTTAAGAGGAGGTCCTATTTTGGTGTATTTTGAGGATTTGTTTCAAGACTTAGAGCTCCTTTTAGCAGTTCTTGTAGTGCTGGCTTGGTAGTGGTGAATTCTCTCACACTTGCTTGTCTGGAAAAGACTGTATCTTACCTTCATTTATAAAGCTTAGTTTCACTGGATATAAAAATTCCTGGGTGATAATTGTTTTGTTTAAGGAGGCTAAACAGGACCCCAATCCCTTCTAGCTTGTAGGGTTTCTGCTGAGAAATCTGCTGTTAATCTGATAGGTTTTTCTTTACAGGTTTCCTGATGCTTTTTCCTCACAGCTCGTAAGATTCATTTCTTAATCTTGACTTTAGATAACTGGATGACTATTTGCCTAGGTAATAATCTTTTTCTGATGAATTTTCCAGATGTTCTTTGGGTTTTTGTATTTAGATGTCTAGATTTCTAGCAAGGCCAGGGAAGTTGTTTTCCAACTTTTAGATTTATCTTCTTCTTTGGAAACACCAATTATTCTTAGGTTTAAATAGTCTCGGGACTATTTAACATAGTTCCCAAACTTCTTGGAAGCTTTGTTCATTTTTTAAAAATTATTTTCTCTTTGTCTTTGATGGATTCAGTTAATTCAAAAGGTTTGTCTTCTAGCTCTGAAGATCTTTCTTCTGCTTTTCTGATTCTATTGCTGAGACTTTCCAGTGCATTTTACATTTCTCTAAGTGTGCCCTTGATTTCCAGAAGTTGTGATTGTTTTTTATCTATGCTATTTCACTGAAAAATTTGTTTTCATATCCTGTATCATGTTTTTTATTTATTTAAGTTGGACTTCACCTTTCTCTGGTGCCTCCTTGATTAGCTTAATAGTCGACTTTCTGAATTCCTTTTCTGGCAATTCAAAGATTTTGTCTTGGTTTGCATCCATTGCTGGTAAGCTGGTATGATCTTTTGGGGGTGTTAAAGAACCTCATTTTGTCATATTACTAGAATTGTTTTTCTGGTTCGTTTTCATTTGGGTAGACTATGTCAAAGGGAAGATCTGGGATTCAAGGGCTGCTGCTCAGATTATTTTGTCCCACAGGTTGCTCTCTTGATGTGGTGTTTTCCCTCTTCCCCTAGGAATGGGGCTTCCTGAGAACCAAACTTTAATGATTGTTTTTGTTCTTCTGGGCCTAGCTACCCAGAGGAGCTACTGGGCTCTGGGCTGGCACTGGGGAGTGTCTACAGAGTAATGTAATGTGATCCATCTTTAGGTCTTGCAGCCATGGATAACAGCATCTACTCTGGTGGAGGTAGCAGGGGAGCGAAGTGGACTCTGTGAGAGACTTTGGTTGTGTTTTTATTTAGTGTGCTGGTTTTGTATTGGTTGGCCTCCAGCCAGGATGTGGCACTTTCAATAGTGCATCAGCTGTAGTCCTATAGGGAGGATGCAAGCTTGCCCTAGGAATACCTGGTTAAGTATTCAGGTTTCTCAGGGGGTGAGCAGGGCCATAGAGCTCCCAAGATATTATAGCCTTTGTCTTTGGCTACAAAGGCAGGTAGAGAACTACCACCAAGTGGGGCAGGGATAGATATGTCTGAGCTCAGTCTCTCCTTGGGTGGGCCTTGCTGCAGCTGCTGTGGGGAACGGTGGTGTGGTTCCCAGGCCAATAGAGTTCTGTTCCCGGGGGGCTACGGCTGCCTCTGCTGAGTCATACGGGTCACCAGGGAAGTGGAGGAAAGCCACAGGTCTCATCCTGCTCCCATGCAAACAGCAGTCCTAAAAGCTGGTGTCACTCCCACCATGCCCCAACAGTACTGAGTCTATTTCCAGGCAGCCGGTGACCAGGGCTGAGAACTTGTCCCAGACCATGAGCCTCCCCATTGAGAAAGCAAGCAGACTCACATTTTTTTTGGCATCTCAGGGTGCCTTTATTGGTGATCTAGTTCCTTCATAGGGTCTGTGGATTCTCTTGACCTTCCTGGTATGTTCCATAGATCAGAGGAACAGAATAGAGAACTGAGATAAATTCATACCTCTACAGTAAACTTGCTTTCTTTTATTATTATACTTTAAGCTCCAGGGTACATGTACAGAACGTGCAGGTTTGTGACATAGCTATACAGGTGCCATGGTGGTTTGCTGCACCCATCAACCCATCATCTATATTAGGTATTTCTTCTAATACTATCCCTCCCCTAGCCCCCCAACCACCAACAGGCCCTGGTGCATGATGTTCCCCTCCCTGTGTCCATGTGTTCTCATTGTTCAACTCCCACTTATGAGTGAGAACCCGCGGTGTTTGGTTTTCTGTTCTAGTGTTAGTTTGCTGAGAATGATGGTTTCCAACTTCATCCATGTCCCAGCAAAGGACATAAACTCATCCTTTTTGTGGCTGCATAGTATTCCATGGTGTATTTGTGCCACATTTTCTTTATCCAGTCTATCATTGATGGGCATTTGGGTTGTATCCAAGGCTTTGCCCTTGTGAACAGTGCCACAATAAACACACATGTGCATGTGTCTTCATAGTAAAATGATTGATTTATAATCCTTTGGTTATATACCCAGTAATGGGATTGTTGGGTCTAATGGTATTCCTAGTTCCAGATCCTTGAGGAATTGCTACACTGTCTTCCACAATGGTTGAACTAATTTCCACGCCCAAAAACAGTGTAAAAATGTTCCTATTTCTCCACATCCTCTCCAGCATCTGTTGTTTCCTGACTATTTAATGATCGTCATTCTAACTGGCATGAGATGGTATCTCATTGTGGTTTTGATTTGCATTTCTCTAATGACCAGTGATGATGAGCTTTTTTTATGTTTGTTGGATGCATAAATGTCTTCTTTTGAGAAGTGTCTGTTCATATCCTTTGCCCACTTTTTGATAGGATTTTTTCTTATACATTTGCTTAAGTTCTCTGTAGATTCTGGATGTTAGCCCTTTGTCAGATGGATAGATTGCAAAAATTTTCTCCCATTCTGTAGGTTGCCTGTTCACTCTGATGATAGTTTCTTTTGCTGTGCAGAAGCTCTTTAGTTTAATTAGATCCCATTTGTCAACTTTGGCTTTTGTTGCCATTGCTTTTGGTGTTTTAGTCGTGAAGTCTTTGCCCATGCCTATGTCCTGAATGGTGTTGCCTAGGTTTTCTTCTAGGGTTTTTATGGTTTTAGGTCTTATGTTTTAAGTCTTTAATCCATCTTGAGTTAACTTGTATAAGGCGTAAGGAAGGGATCCAGTTTCAGCTTTCTGCATATGGCTAGCCAGTTTCCCCAACACCATTTATTAAACAGGGAATCCTTTCCCCATTTCTTGTTTTTGTCAGGTTTGTCAAAGATCAGATGGTTGTAGATGTGCAGTATTATTTCTGAGGGCTCTGTTCTGTTCCATTGGTCTATATCTCTGTTTTGGTACCAGTACCATGCTGTTTTGGTTACTGGAGCCTTGTAGTGTAGTTTGAAGTCAGGTAGCATGGTGCCTCCAGCTTTGTTCTTTTTGCTTAGAATTGTCTTGGCTATGCGGGCTCTTTTTTGGTTCCATATGAACTTTAAAGTAGTTTTTTCCAATTCTGTGAAGAAAGTTGATGGTAGCTTGATGGGGATAGCAGTGAACCTATAAATTACTTTAGACAGTATGGCCATTTTCACGATATTGATTCTTCCTATCCATGAGCATGGAATGTTTTTCCATTTGTTTGTGTTCTCTCTTATTTCCTTGAGCTGTGGTTTGTAGTTCTCCTTGAGGTTCTTCACATCCCTTGTAAGTTGTATTCTTAGGTATTTTGTTCTCTTTGTAGCAATTGTGAATGGGAGTTCCCTCATGATTTGGTTCTCTGTTTGCCTGTTATTGGTGTATAGGAATGCTTGTGATTTTTCCACATTGATTTTGATCCTGAGACTTTGCTGAAGTTGCTTATCAGCTTAAGGAGATTTTGGGCTGAGATGATGTGGTTTTCTTTTATTATTATTATTATTTATTATACTTTAAGTTCTAGGGTACATGTGCACAACATGCAGGTTTGTTACATATGTATCCATGTGCCATGTTGGTGTGCTGCACCCATTAACTCGTCATTGGCATTAGGTATATCTCCTAATGCTATCCTTTCCCCCTTCCCCCCACCCCACGACAGGCCCCGGTGTGTGATGTTCCCCTTCCTGTGTCCAAGTGTTCTCATTGTTCAGTTCCCACCTGTGAGTGAGAACATGTGGTGTTTGGTTTTCTGTTCTTGCAATAGTTTGCTGAGAATGATGGTTTCCAGCTGTATCCATGTCCCTACAGAGGACACGAACTCATCCTTTTTATGGCTGCATAGTATTCCATGGTGTATATGTGCCACATTTTCTTAATCCAGTCTCTCATTGATGGACATTTGGGTTGGTTCCAAGTCTTCGCTATTGTGAATAGTACCTTAACAAACATACATGTGCATGTGTCTTTATAGCAGCATGATTTATAATCCTTTGGGTATATACCCAGTAATGGGATGGCTGGGTCAAATGGTATTTCTAGTTCTAGATCCTTGAGGAATTGCCACACTGTCTTCCACAATGGTTGAACTAGTTTCCAGTCCCAGCAACAGTGTAAAAGTGTTCCTATTTCTCCACATCCTCTCCAGCACCTGTTGTTTCCTGACTTTTTAATGATCGCCATTCTAACTGATGTGAGATGGTATCTCATTGTGGTTTTGATTTGCATTTCTCTGATGGCCAGTGATGACGAACATTTTTTCATGTGTCTGTTGGCTGCATAAATGTCTTCTTTTGAGAATTGTCTGTTCATATCGTTCATCCACTTTTTGATGGGGTTGTTTTTTTCTTGTAAATTTGTACTATCATATTATCTGCAAACAGAGTCAATTTGACTGCTTTTTTTCCTAATTAAATACCATTTATTTATTTCTGTTGCCTGATGGCCCTGGCCAGAACTTCCAATACTATGTTGAATAGGAGTGGTAAGAGAGGGCATCCTTGTCTTGTGCTGGTTTTCAAAGGGAATGCTTCCAGCTTTTGCCCATTCAGTATGATACTGGGTGTCAGTTTGCCATAAACAGCTCTTATTATTTTGAGATACAGTCCGTCAATACCTAGTTTATTGAGAGTTTTTAACATGAAGCGCTGTTGAATTTTGTCGAAGGCCTTTTCTGCATCTATTGAGATCATCATTTGGTTTTTGTAATTGGTTCTGTTTATGTGGTGGATTACATTTATTATTTGCATATGTTGAACCAGCCTTGCATCCCTGGAATGAAGCTGACTTGATAGTGGTGGATAAGCCTTTTGATGTGCTGCTGTATTCGGTTTGCCAGTATTTTATTGAAGGTTTTCACATCAATGTGCATCAGGGATATTGGCCCGAAATTTCTTCTTTTGTTGTGTCTCTGCCAGGTTTTGGTATTGGGATGATGCTGGCCTCATAAAATGAGTTAGGGAAGATTCCCTCTTTTTCTATCATTTGGAATACTTTCAGAAGGAATGGTACCAGCTCCTTTTTGTACCTCTGGTAGAATTCGGCTGTGAATTTGTCTGGTCCTGGACTTTTTTGGTTGGTAAGCTATTAATGGCCGCCTCAACTTCAGAACTTTTTATTGGTCTATTCAGGGATTCTACTTCTTCCTGGTTTAGTCTTGGGAGGGTGTATGTGTCCAGGAACTTATCCATTTCTTCTAGATTTTCTAGTTTATTTGCATAGAGACATTTATAGTATTCTCTGATGGTAGTTTGCATTTCTGTGGGATCAGTGGTGATATCCCCTTTATCATTGTTTATTGCATCTATTTGATTCTTCTCTCTTCTTTTTTATTAGTCTGGCTACTGGTCTATTTTGTTGATCTTTTCAAAAAACACCTCCTGGATTCACTGATCTTTTTGAAGGGTTTTTAGTGTCTCCATCTCATTCAGTTCTGCTCTGATCTTAGTTATTTCTTGTCTTCTGCTATATTTTGATTTTGTTTGCATGTGTGTCTCTAGTTCTTTTAAATGTGATGTTTTGGTGTCAATCTTAGATCTTTCCTGCATTCTCTTGTGGGCATTTAGTGCTATAAAATTCCCTCTACACACTGCTTTAAATGTGTCCCAGAGATTCTGGTATGTTGTGTCTTTGTTCTCATTGGTTTCAAAGAACATCTTTATTTCTGCCTTCATTTCGTTATTTACCCAGTAGTCATTCAGGAGCAGGTTGTTCAGTTTCCATGTAGTCGTGTGGTTTTGAGTGAATTTCTTAATCCTGAGTTCTAAATTCATTGCACTGTGGTCTGAGAGACTATTTGTTATGACTTCCGTTCTTTTGTATTTGCTGAGGAGTGTTTTACTTCCAATTCTGTGGTCAATTTTAGAATAAGTGACATGTGAAGAATGTATATTCTGTTGATTTGGGATGGAGAGTTCTGTAGATGTCTATTAGGTCGGCTTGGTCCAGAGCTGAGTTCAAGTCCTGAATATCCTTGTTAAGTTTCTGTCTTGTTGATCTGTCTAATATTGACAGTGAGGTGTTAAAGTCTCCCACTATTATTGTGTGGGAGTCTAAGTCTGTTTGTAGGTCTCTAAGGACTTGCTTTTTGAATCTGGGTGCTCCTGTACTGGGTGCATATATATTTAGGGTAGTTAGCTCTTCTTGTCACGTTGATCTTTTTACCATTATGTAATGCCCTCCTTTGCGTCTTTTGATCTTTGTTGGTTTAAAGTCTGTTTTATGAGACACTAGGATTGCAGCACCTGCTTTTTTTTTGTTTCCATTTTCTTGGTAAATATTCCTCCATCCCTTTATTTTGGGCCTATGTGTGTCTTTGCGTGTGAGATGGGTCCCCTAAATACAGCACATGGATGGGTCTTGATTCTTTATCCAATTTGCCAGTCTGTGCCTTTTAATTGGGGACATTTAGCCCATTTACATTTAAGATTAATATTGTTATGTGTGAATTTGAATCCTGCCATTGTGATGCCAGCTGGTTATTTTGCCTGTTAGTTGATGCAGTTTCTTCATAATGCCCATGGTCTTTACAATTTGGTATGTTTTCACAGTGGCTGGTACTGGTTGATCCTTTCCATATTTAGTGCTTCCTTCAGGAGCTCTTGTAAGGCAGGTCCGGTGGTGACAAAATCTCTCAGCATTTGCTTGTCTGTAAAATATTTCATTTCTCCTTCACTCATGAAGCTTAGTTTGGTTGATTATGAAATTCTGGGTTGAAAATTCTTCTCTTGAAGATGTTGAATATTGGCCCCCACTCTCTACTGGCTTGTAGGGTTTCTGCTGAGAGATCCGCTGTTGGTCTGATGGGCTTCCCTTTGTGGGTAACCTGACCTTTCTCTCTGGCTTCCCTTAACATTTTTTCCTTCATTTCAACTTTGGTGAATCTGATGATTTTGTGTCTTGGGGTTGCTCTTCTTGAGGAGTATCTTTGTGGTGTTCTCTGTATTTCTTGAATTTGAATGTTGACCTGCCTTGCTAGGTTGGGGAAGTTCTGGATAATCTCCTGAAGAGTGTTTTCCAATTTGGTTCCATTCTCCCCGTCACTTTCAGTTACACCAATCAGACGGTAGATTTGGTCTTTTCACATAGTCCCATATTTCTTTGAGGCTTTGTTTCTTTCTTTTCACTCTTTTTTCACTAATCTTGTCTTCTTGCTTTATTTCATTGAGTTGATCTTCAATCTCTGATATCCTTTCTTCTGCTTGATCGGTTTGGCTATTGAAACTTGTTTATGCTTCACGAAGTTCTCCTGCTGTGTTTTTCAGCTCCATCAGGTCATTTATATTCTTCTCTACACTGGTTATTCTAGTTAGCAGTGCATCTAACCTTTTGTCAAGGTTCTTAGCTTCCTTGTGTTGGGTTTGAACATGCTCCTTTAGCTGGGAGGAGTTTGTTATTACCCACTTTCTGAAGCCTACTTCTGTCAATTCGTCAAACTCATTCTCCTTCCAGTTTTGTTCCCTTGCTGTCGAGGAGTTGTGATACTTTAGAGGAGAAGAGGCATTCTGGGTTTTGGAATTTTCAGCCTTTTTATGCTGGTTTCTCCCCATAGAAGCAACAGATGAATGGATTTTAAAAAACCCTAAAAATATACACAATAGAGTACTATTCAGCCATAAAAATAAGATCCTGTCATTTGCAACAACATGGATGGAATTGAAGGTCATTATGTTAAGTGAAATAAACCAGGCAGAAAAATACAAACTTCACATGTTCTCACTTATTTGTGGGAGCTAGAAGTCAAAACAATTGAACTCACACAGATAGAGATCAGAATGATGATTACCTGATGCCAGGAAGGGTAGTTATGGGGTGGTGGGGAAGTAGGGATGGTTAAAGGATACAAAAAATAATAAAACTTTTTAAAAATAAAGAAAAAATAAGGTCTAGTGTTTGATAGCACAACAAGGTGACTATAGACCAAAACGATTTAATTATATATTTTCAAATAACTAAAAGAGTATAATTGGATTGAGGATAAATGCTTGAGGTGATGAATAATCCATTTACCCTGATGTGATTACTACACATTGCTTGCCTGTATCAAAATGTCTCCTGTATCCCATAAATATATACACCTACTATGTACCCACAAAAATGAAAATTTAAAAAAACTAAACCTAACCCAAATGTCTATCAAGACATACCTGAATAATCTGTATATCCAAAAATGGAACACTTCCCAGCAATATTAAAGAATGAATTATTGACACACACAACAACATAGAAGACTCTCAAAGTAATTACGCTGAATTTGAAAAGCTAGAATTTGAAAGCTGAATTTGAAAAACCAAGGGAATGTACTGCACTGAAATAATATATTCCATTTATATAAAGTTCTAGAAAATGAAAGCTAATCTATAATGACAAAGAGCATAGTAGTGGCAGCCTGGGACAGAAAGGGGGTGTGTCAGGGAAGGGCTGAGAGGAAGAATTACAAAAGGAATAGAGGAAAGTTCTGGAGTTGATGACTATGTTCATGATATTGATTGTGAAGATGGTTTAATGGGGTTAAACATATCAAATTGTACACGTTAAATATGTAAACTTTATTGTATGTCAATTATGTCCCTATAGAGCTGTTAAAAATAAAGAGTTCAGGCAATCTTGATTCATATGGCCTGGGCGGAGGCAGGCACCTGAAGCTATGTGTGACTTTGGACAAATTTTCCTCGCTGTCTAAGCCTCAGTCTCCTCATATGTAATATGGTGAGGATAACAGCTTCCTTCCTTCTTAAGATGGTGATTGTGGAGATTACATGTGTAAAGCACTTTGTGCAGTACTTGGTTCATAGTAACTGTTCAATAAATATCTGCTATTATTATCATTTACTGATGTTTTATTTTGTTCTGGACAAATGCTTTGCAGATACTGTTGCTAATTCTCACAATAACCTTTTGGCATCTCTACCACTTTGTAGACAAAAAACAATTCAAAATAGTTGTTGTGACTTTCTGAAAGCCACAAAATGAATACCAAAGCTGGGATTCGAACCCAATTCAGTATGATCTCTTTCCACTACATCACACTGTTTTTCTAGGGCCAACGTGTAGATGGCCTTGAATGCCAAACAGCTTTCAAATTCCATCAACATAACTTCTATGAGACTCCCATATTATCTTTTAAAGAGTTAGATAAGCTAGCTTAGCTGTTCTAAAATTAGGCCAGCATAAATTTTACCTGTGGACTTCCTTAAAAATAAGGATTTCCAAATGCAGCATACCTATATTAATTGGAGCAGTCTAAACATTTTTAATGCCCTGTTCACATTAATTATGAAACTTGACTTCCCAAGATGGAATCCAAAAACCTGCATTTCTTGTTCAACCTACACAAGGAAACCTTTAAAACACTCCTGTTTATAGTCTGAATGTTTGTCTAACCCCTCCATGTCATATGTTGAAATTCTTGTCCTCAAGATGATGTTACTAGGCAGTAGGGCCTTTGGGAAACTGATTATGTTATAAGGGTGGAGCTTCATGAATGGGATTGTGCTCTTATAAAAGAGACCCCAGAGAACACTGTCCATGAACCAGTGCCTTGATCTTGCATCTCTCAGCCTCCAGAACTGTGAGAAATACATTTCTGTTGTTTATAGGCTACTCAGTTTATGGTATGTTGTTGATCAGAAGGAAACAGACTTAGACTTGAACAGGCTTGAACAGACTTAGACAACCTTTGAAAGGCACAAAAGTCAAACTGAACTAGTCAAAGAAAATTTATTCTTGTATAGGTGGACTAACTATAATAAAAATGCAAATTCATCCTCCCTCAAGTATATATATATATATATATATATATATATATATATATATATGTCTGTGTGTGTGCATGTGTGTGTGTATACATACATTATATGCACTTCCAATAAAAATACCTAAAAGTTTTTTATGGAGCTAGATAGATTGATACTGTAGTCCATAAAGAGAAATAAACACACAAGAATAGCTAGGAAAACATTGGGGGAAAAAGTTACAAATTCTTTGAAATATTTAGAAATACTATAAAGCCTCTTAAATTGAAATCATATGCTACTGGCACATTAGCATTCAAACAGACAAAGCAAATAGAATAGACAGTCCAGAAAAAGACCCAAGTACATAAAGAAATTTAGTATTTGATAAAGACAAAGTCAAAAATCACTGGGGAAAAATAGGTTTTTTAGTAAATGATGCTCAGACTGAACAGTCATTTGGAAAAAAAAAGAAGATTAAATTCATACCTCACACCACAGAGAATAATTAACTCCAAATGAATGAGGGATCTAAATGTAAAAATTGAAACCATATGTCTTAGTTGGCTAGGGCTGCCATAACAAAACACCACAGACTAGGCAGGGAGAGACAGAGAGACAGAGAGAGCTCTTGTATCTCTTCTTATAAGGACAGTAATCCTATTGGGTCAGAGCCCCTGCCTTATGACCTCAATTAACCTTAATTACCTCCTTAGAGATCCCATCTCCAAATACAACCACACAGGAGGTTGGGGCTTCAACATATGAATTTAGGGGAGACAATTTGCATTTGACTTAAGTTTCCTTGCAAATAGATTCAGGTTATACATTTCTGTCAGTAATATCACAAAAGAATTGTCTTCTTCTCATTGCTTCATATCGGGAGACACATGATGTGTATTTGTCCCATTATTGGTATTGTTAACTTTGATTACTTTGTTAAGGTGTGGTCTGCCAGATTTTTCCACTCTAAAGGTATAATTCTTACCTTTGTGGTTAATAAGTACCTGTGCAGAGTTATTTTGAGATTATATAAATTTAATGTTTCTCATCAAATTTTCACCTACAAATTTTAGCATCCGTTAATGATCCATACCTGATATGATTCCAGTCATGTGTCACTTAACAAGAGAGATATTTCCTGAAGAATGTGTCATTAGGCTATTTTGCCCTTATGCAAACATCATAAAGTATACTTACACAAACCTAAATGGTATAATCTACTACACACCTAAGCTGTATAGTATAGCTTATTTCTTCTAGGCAGCACACCTGCACAGCATGTTACTATATTGAATACTGTGGGCAATTATAACACAATGGTGAGTATGCGTGTATCTAAACATAGAAAAGGTAATGCAGTGTGCTATGATACAACGATGGGAATGATGTCAATAGATGATAGAAAATTTTTCAGTTCCATTGTAATCTTATGGGACCACTGCCATATATCCAGCCTGTCATTGACTGAAACATTATTATGCAGTGCGTAACTACATTACTATGGTTGTTGTCAAACAGTGATTCTCTAATCATTTCTATGTTTAGTAGTCTACATGTTAATGTGAAAAAGAGCTTTCCCTTATCCCGTATTTATTTATTCATTCATTCATTCATTCATTTTATCAATATGAGTTCATGAATTTTTTTTTTTTTTTTTTTTTTTGAGACGGAGTCTCGCTCTGTCGCCGGGCTGGAGTGCAGTGGCCGGATCTCAGCTCACTGCAAGCTCCGCCTCCCGGGTTTACGCCATTCTCCTGCCTCAGCCTCCCAAGTAACTGGGACTACAGGCGCCCGCCATCTCGCCCGGCTAGTTTTTTGTATTTTTTAGTAGAGACGGGGTTTCACCGTGTTCGCCAGGATGGTCTCGATCTTCTGACCTCGTGATCCACCCGTCTCGGCCTCCCAAAGTGCTGGGATTACAGGCTTGAGCCACCGCGCCCGGCCGAATTTTTGTTTTATAATAGTCTCCCATTATCTTCAGTTTTGCTTTCCATGGTTTCAATTACCCAAATTCAACCATGGTCCAAAAATATTAAATAGAAAGTTCCACAAATAATTCATAAGTTTTAAATTGTGTGCTGTTCTGAATAGCATGATAAAATCTCACATTTTCCCACTCCATCCTGCCTGAGACATGAATTATCCCTCTGTCTAGGATACCCCACACCATACACATTACCTGCCCATCAGTCACTTAGTATTTATCTAGATGATGAGATAAAAAAAAAAAAAACATAATATATATGGAATTTGCTACTACTCGCTGGGGGTCTTAGAACATATCCCCCACTGATAAGAGGGAACTACTGTATTCAATATGTTATAAGCCTTTATAATTATTATTTTATGCTCAAATTACTCCAGATTTAGCCTTTGGGATATCCTTCAAGACTGGCATCTGTGTCCTTTTGACATGTTCCCATCATTATTTAAGCATCTCCTTTTCTCATACAGGAAGATAGTCTACACTCATTTTGTATTTCCTAGTCCCAACCATGGAATCAGCCATTTCTTCAAGCAGTCATGGTTCCTTTTAGAGAAGGTTGGTACTTAGAAATGACCATTAGGTGTGTTTATTGATGTTGGAGTGTAAATGCTCCTAGGCGATCAAGCTAGGAAATATATACCCACACCCACATACCCCCTCTTCCCTCTCTCACCTCAGACCTCTTCATGTGTATGTATGTATGTATGTATGTATATATATTCATGTGTCCATGTATCTATCTCTCTATCTGGAAAACCATGTTTGTAACAATATTTCTGTTACAAACTCAATGTTTGTGTCTGCCCTCCCAAAATGTATATGTTGAAATCCTAACCCTCAAGGTGATGGTATTAGGAAGTGAGACTTTTGGGAGGTAATTAAGTCATGAAGGCAGAATCCTCATGAATATAATTAGTACCCTTATAAAAGAGACACCAGAGAGATCCTCACTCTTTCCACCATATGAGGACACAGTGAGAAGATGGCCATCCATGAACCAAAAAGTAAACCCTCGCCAGACACCAAATCTGCCAGTGCTTTGATCTTGGACTTCCCAGCCTCCAGAACTATGAGAAATAAATTTCTGTTGTTTATAAGGCTTTGTTCTATTTTATCATGATCTTAAAGCAACTTTGGTGTTCTGTGAGATTGTTTATATCTAGTAAGAAAATATTATGGTCTAGTTGTTAGTGCCAGGACAGTTTCTGAATGTCAGAGGTTGCTTTTTTCTTTCTTTCTCAGTGCCCCTTTGGCCAAGTGCAGATGAAGTCAGGCCACAGGACATTAACACATGATATCCAGATTTTTACCATTGCCAAGCTTTAGCTGGTTAAGATCACAAAGGTATCCACTGAACATAGTCTGTAGTTGATCCAGGGTTAGCCTCTCCTTCTGCTTGTATTGTTGGATGATTTGTTGAATCATCTGACATGACAATAGTTGTAGAGTAGTATTTAAGATTCTGGACAAGATACATCAGACATATATAGCACAGGCAATTATCAGAAATAGAATTATTCATTATTTTAATAGGTCTCTAAACCAAGGGCCTAAATTATAAAACCTAGGTAATAAAAAAAAGTCATGATATCCATCTGAGACTATTTTAGAGAGTCAGATGGCTTTTCTTTTAGCCTAGTTACAGACTGTTCTACCTCCCCTGTAGTATTTATACAGGTACAATAAGAAGTGTTTGCCATAGTCCAAATTCCTCCTTGACTGGCTAAGATGAAGCCAAGGGCTAAATGATTGTATTTGAAAACACTAGATAATATATTTAGATTAGTTTTTTGGACTTTTGGAGCATAAGTAGTGGCATTTGTGGCTTCTACTAACATCAGAGATAAAGATTGAACCACCTCTTCCAGTTTTATTATTCCTACTATAGGAATTGCAGTTTGTAGAATACACGGGAAAAGGGAATCACTTATGCTTCCTGGAAGTTCTCCCAAATAACATGTGCTTGCTTCACTCTGGACATTTTTGGGTATCCTTCTGAAGGAAATATGATCCACGGAAGGAATGGTGGTTTTAGATATTTTGACACCTCTAATAATTACTCTGAATACACAGAATAAGTTAGTGTTCATAAACAATTATATGTCTAATGCTCACATGAAAAATAGCTCCACTGGGGCACAGATTGCATAGGGAGTATAAGCATCATTTATTACAGTAGGAGTGAGCCATCTAGAGACAAAAATTCCTTGAGTAAAATTAAATATTTCCTACAAGTCAAGCTGAAGTGTCTCTGAAAAGAATGCTGACTGTGACAGCAAGAGTATCCCCCATATCAGTGCCTATTCCTGATTGACTCGGCCTTGCTGATAACATTGTAATGATCTAAGCATAAGCATTTTGTTGACATGAAGTCAAGGTCTAATTTTTGCAAAACTGAAGGTTGGGATTAATTATGTAAGGAAAACTCAATTGTCAGAATGGACCTATTAAAACATTTGCCTTCTGAAGTATTTCTAAGAACAGTGATTAAATTTTTGTTGGCAGGACCAGGTAAGAAATGACAGACCCAGCAATCCATTAGTTTCCAAATAAGTAGTTCTGGTCTGGGAAAAAATGTATGAAAAATTTTGTCCTTTTTTTAGTAGTAGAAGGAGACCATAGATGACCAGAAATAATAGAATGGAGATAAAGGGGATTAATTTGTGTTTGGAGGGCATTAATGTCCAATAAGATCAGTGGTAGAGCAAAGAGACAGAAAGGATGTTAAGGAATTAGAAAAATTAGTCTTGTCCCATCATCTTGGGCTAAAGCTTCCCGGATCACTACTTGTTCCATCATCTTGGGCAGAAGCTGTCTACTTCAGAAGTCAGCAGCTTCTGGAAAAAATCCTCAACTTAATGTTTCCAGATGGAATGGATGTCTAGTATGAAGCCAAGGATCAATACCTTGGCGCTTTACTGCTAAGTCAATTGTTAACAGTACCTGATAAGATTCTTTACATCAAAGCTTAAGGACAGTTTTTCTCTGGCTCTTTTCCAGAAAACTAAATCTTCAGATTTCAGATCATGCAGATCCCATCTTGGTAGATACTTTGAAAATGCAATTTGTACCTGTTGATGATAAAGCTGGAGGTATTGTATAAATCCGTTGCAGTGATTAATTATATCTGCTTGTAATAGAGTAAAATCTTAAGCTTGGATGGGGAAATTACCAAATGCATAAGGGCAGACTGTTATTAACTCATAGGAAATAATATGTGGGTTCTAGAGTTGGTTAATCTTATAGAGATTAAAGCTAACTGGTAATGATTTAGGCCGTGGTTTTTCAGCTTTGACAGTTTTTTTCAGGTTTTGACAGCTTTGCTAATTTTAGTTTTAGAATTCCATTAGTTCACTCTTCCTGAAGATTGTGGATGATAAGGACATTGAAGTTTCTGAGTAAAAGGCAAAATTTACAAAGTTATTTAATAACTTTATAGTTACTTAATAACAGTACCAATAAAGTAAAGAGAAATAGTTGGGAATTTCCCAAATTGGAAAAACAAAATCAAGCAATGTTTTTGTCCCATTTTAGGGCCATAGTTTTCAGGTAATGAAAAGTTTCCACACATCTTAAGAACAAACAGACAATAACTGGAACATATTCATAATCCACTGCAGTAGGTATTTGTATAAAGGCCATTTGGAAGTGTTCAAATGGCCCCCAAGGCTTTGATTCCTGTCCATGTCTCATCTTTAGAGTTTTGCCAGAATTCTGTCGTTGATGAGTAGGACATGTTTTGGAAACATTCTAGGCAACATCTGTAGAATTACTCCACCTATGTTGGTTTAATTTATCTTTGCTATTATAGGTAATATCGTAAAACATGCTAAACTCTATTTCTAAATTTTGGGCATTAACAGTCAGCTATTTTGAGAGCACCAAATATTGTCTTTATGCAATGAGGAGCATAAGTTTTCCCATTTCCTTTTTTCAAATTGGGGGCTTGCTTTTCATAGTTGATGGCAGCCTTTTAAATTCCTCTAATTAAAAATTGTTTTAGGAGAAATTATCTTGGTTAATTCTGCCTTTCTTACCATAGTGGCGAGATAAAGCACTGCCTTGAGATTCTGGGTCTTTGTGCTTTGAGTGACCATCCACTTTTATTACAGCTATTTTCCTTAGGTAACTGCAAAGCATTGAAAAGTTCTAAAAGCATCTAAATGTCATCCATCTGTACAGGGGTTATTGTTGAAGTAAGAAAACCTCTTTGTTCCCAAAGCATTCCAAAGTTGTATACTACCACAAATACATATCTATTATCAATATAAATACTTTTGTATTTTACTATTTGCCAGTTGACAGGCTTTGTTGAGGGCAGTTAATTCAGCCACCTGAGTTGATTTGATTTCTGGGTGTGGCATATATTCAAAAGGTGAATTCAGGTTTGTGACAACATAATCTGCTTGATAATTTCCAATTTCTGTTATTAAATAAGAACCATCCACAAATAACATTAGATCAGGGTTAATCATTAGACTCTAACAAATCTATACAAGGCACAGATAACTTTCTAACAAAGATTAAATAAGTATGAGGTTTTACTTCTCAGATAAAAGAAAGCACATAACTGTATCTTGCATATTGCAGTGGTAAATAGTGATTTTTAAAAGGAAAGCAATAATATTTCACAGGATATCAGGCAACTAGATAAGAATTGTCACATATTTTCCATTAATAAAGGAGTCTTACAGTATAGAGAACCATTAAATTTAGTAGCGACTCTGAACTAAGACAGCTGAGGTTTCCATAAGCTTTGCTGCTGCTGCTGCTGCTGCTATCGCTCTTAGATAAGAGGTCTCAGATGTACTGAATTGAGGATTCTGCTGGATAACCTTGGCTATCAGATCTAATGAAAAACTGAAATAAGCAATAGGCCTTTGATGATTCTTTTGTAGCTGAGTCAGTACCTTTAGTGCTTTTTTTAGACTTTCCATGAACAAAATGGGAAAAGGATTTGTGAATCTAGAATCTTAAAAAGCAATCTTTAATATTCTTCCAGTCTTTGCACATAAACTTGTACATGCTTCTTTTTGCCTGAAAAGCATACTATCAGTGAAATATATTTTTATACATGATTCCCATAAAATTGAGTCAATACTCTAGTATTTGTCCAGACCCTTCATGAAGAAAAAGAAAAAACGGTTTATACTAGCTCGGCAACCCCAGCATTGGGAGGTATTGTAGAGATTTAATAAATACACAGAATCAATCTTAAAGCTTTTCCCATTTTTTGAGCATAGTAAAATATCATGATTGGAACACAGTAAAAGATCATTGTATAAGGAGAGAATCATAAGTAAATCTCAAATCCTTAAAGTCCCAATCAGGAATTTCAGATAAATAAGAGAAGGTGTCAGTAAATCCCTGAAGCATAACAGTCCAGCTATATCATTGGTTTTTTCATAAGAAGTCAAATAAATGTAGACTATCTGAATCCAGTGGGATGCTAAAAAGGCAGAACATACGTTTGCAGCAATGAAGTAGGTGGCTTCTTGTAGTATTTAGGACAAAATTATATTAGAGTTGGGACTGACCACTGGAAAACAAAGAATCACAATCTTATTTTTAGACTTAAGGTCTTACACAAATCAATATCCACTCCCATGAGTCTTTTTTTTTTTTAATACTTTAAGTTCTAGGGTACATATGCACAATGTGCAGGTTTGTTACATATGTATACATGAGCCATGTTGGTGTGCTGCACTCATTAACTCATCATTTACATTAGGTATATCTCTTAATGCTATCCATCCCCCCTCCCCCCTCCCCACAATAGGACCCAGTGTGTGATGTTCCCCCAGCTGGAAACCACCATTCTCAGCAAACTATTGCAAGAACAGAAAACCAAATACCACATGTTCTTACTCATAGGTGGGAATTGAACAATGAGATTACTTGGACCCATGAGTCTTTTTAACAGGCAATATTGGAATATTGCCTGGGCTAGTGTGAGAAATAACAAGTCATCATTTCATAAAATCTTCCACAATGGGCCTCAATCCTTCTTTAGTTTTAGGTTTAGAAGGTATCAAACAACTTTAGGTAAGAATTTCAAGAAATCCTTTTCTACATTAGAGGTTTATCCCTAGAATTCTTCTCACATCCATAGAACAGATGACCCACAGAGAATAAGGAACCTCACATAAATCCTCAAACCCAGATTTGGTCAAGCTTATAAGGCTAGTCAACTTGATATCTAACTGCACCATTAAAGAATTATGCATGGAAGAATAATCAGGTATTTTGAGAAATAGTTCACCTGAGGAGCGTTTGATTTGGCAATACATTTACATAAAATATCTCTTTCAATAAATTTACTGATTGGTGTCAGGGAGAAGAAATACATGTTGACTAATAAGGAGGCTGAGAGTTACACTCACAGGTTGGGGTATTGGGAATAGTTTCAGGATTGTTTGAAATTCCTATCACCAGAATAGTTTTATGACTCCAAGGGAAATGAGTTGTAATTATAGTGGGATACAATTACACAATTATGTAGTGCCCATATCCACCAGAAAAGTTTGTTTTTGTTTTTCTATTATTAAAGATAGTTCTCCTTATGATTTAAGGGAATCCCCTTCAGAGCAGCTTCATATAATAATTCTTTAGAAAAAAGATGGTTGGTAGTTCATTTTTCTTTTTAGTTAACATGGGACAGTTATTTTTTCCAGTGTCCCATTTATTTATAGTATGAGCAAGTGTCTTTGTTAAAGGGAAAATGCTTATTGTCCCTTGTGGAAGAGAAACATCTATTTAAATGCTTTACTTATAATTGTGTAAGATTAGTTTGGGGTTTTATTTTCTCGTTTGATATCTAAAGCCACTTTAAAATGTTTAGCCAAACGCTGAAGTTCATATAGTGGCATGGTTTGCCAGGCAATTTTTTTATGTACCATATCTGCAATTTTTGGCTTTAATCTATCAAAGAAAAGTGGAAAGGGCATTAGAAATGTCAACATTGGGGGTGAAACCCAAAAATTTTTTAAAGAATGCTTATTAGTCTGTCTTTGAGTATCTTATGGATCTATTCTGTCAAGATCTGGTTTATTTTAGAGGGAAAGAGTTATAGTATAGTTTCCAAAAGGTTATGGCCTATTTGCTGTGCTTAAGGTGTCCTGATTGTTTCTGAAGTCACTTTCTGGGTCTTTCCAATTGACCTTTTCTAACTAAGGTTTTGTATTTCCTGGCCCCACCAAAAGGTGAATTTGTTGGTAGAGGTCAATGAGGCCTGTGTTGTATGTGTTGTATGTGCCCACAATAAGTTTGAATTCTTTATTGAATTTTCCCTTTTTATTTTGGAATTAGGGATGTATGTAACTATTGCAGTGAGAACTGAATGTGACCAAGGCTTAAAATCTGCATCCCACTCACTGCCAGGATCTTTCTTCTGTTGAGGATGCAATTTTAAGGGACATTGAGGAAGAGGTAGTGCAACTTATTTAGAAAGAGAAGAAGGCAAAAAAGGAAGAACTCCATGAAAGTTAAACAAGGTTCCGATGGTGAAGGCAAAGGAGGTAGGGGGAGAATGGGACACAGATAAGAAGAATTGAAATGGGATTTTAGTTGATCCACAAGGGAAATGGTCTTAGGTTGCTTATATTTTGCATTAGTTTTAGCTAGATGATCTTTTAGAAAGGCAATTTTTAGTGCAAATTTTATTAAAATGCCTCTTCATACCAATGAAAGAAAGCAAACCATTGGACAGTCAGCATTTCAATTCTCTTTTGTTCAAAGGCACCTCTCAAATGAACAAGTTTGTCTATATCAAAAGATTCCCAAGCATCCACTGTAATTTCAAACTGAAATTGTACCAGTTAGAAAGGTGTGCACAGGAGTTCGTGTTGTAGCAAGAAAAAAATAAAGGAAACTGTTCATTCTGGAGGAGATACAGTTTTAGATAGAAAAGATCCTATGAGAACCTCAACATGCCTGTAAGAATGGTGGTCATGTGTCCTTGTATATCCAGATCTTAGTCAAAGATCATTACGCATCAGGGATAAGACAAACCTTCTGATTTCATGCAGATGAAACTCAAATAAAAGCAGTTCACAAAGACAAAAACAAGAATAAGGGAAAAGTCCTTATAAGGTTTGAAATGTTGATTATAGCAAAGTTTATCCAAAAAATACCAGTCTAAAAAGAAATCTGAACTTCTCATCCCCCAAGGCTAGTTCGAGGATAAACTTGTCAAGTCTCTTCCCATTATCTCCCCAAAAATGGTTCTTCTTGTAGAAAAACAAGATTCAAGACAATAGACAAGCAGACAAACAAGACAAGGCATTTGGCAAGCAAGCTGTAGATGCTAGAAAACAATTTCATCAAAAAACAACACAAATCTAATCAGAAAAGCAAAATCCCAAAGGGGGGCCTACCTTTAAGAAAACAAAATAAACACAACATTGAAGACCAACAAAATACCAGAGCTCAATTTATTTATTAATTTATTTATTTATTTTTGAGACGGAGTCTCGTTCTGTCACCCAGGCTGGAGTGCAGTGGCCTGATCAGAGCTCAATTTAGTAAAAACGTATCTTCTAATCAAAAGTAGGTGGCACATTGAGCACATAAAGAAAGAAGGGGTCTCAAATGTCATGGAATTAAGCATCCTAGTCCAATGCGGTGAGGGTCTCAGCTGAATCTTTGTGAACCTCTAATTCTGTCAATGCCACCCAGTCAATTACACATTGGTAGCTGAAAACGTTTGGTTTATTATTCATTGCAAGGAAAGAGAACACACATCATAGGGAATCATGGAATGTCTCAATAAGTGGGTGTTAGAATTATCTTATAGGATTTGGGCTTTGGTTGGATGATTTGGGGATAAGGTCTAAGGAAGGGTGGGTTCATTCTAGATTGGATGCCGTCATAAAGTAGGGGCAATTCTATTATTTACTATCTCAACAAACCTTATCTAGAGACTAGAATGGAAATAAAGTTTTAATTAACAAAGAAGTAGCAGCCAGTTATTTTGGCCAAGGGACAAAGATGTTCAGTATTTTGCAGGTGGCACAGGGAACTTGCTTTTCTCTATGCTTAGAAAAAATTATGAAGTGACCTTTCTTTGTCTCATTTTTATCTTGGTCTCAAAATAAACTTATCCAAGGTGGCATTCTGTGATATCATTGATATCTAATAAGAGCATAATATGGTCTACCTGTGAGTGTCAGGCCAGTTTCCAAATGTCAGGAACTGCCCTTTTATTTCTTTCTCTCTTTTTTTTTTTTTTTTTTTTTTTTT
>NC_037689.1:4634417-4635734 GCF_003255815.1 Theropithecus gelada
TTTTTTTTTTGAGACGGAGTCTCGCTCTGTCGCCCAGGCTGGAGTGCTGTGGCCGGATCTCAGCTCACTGCAAGCTCCGCCTCCCGGGTTTACGCCATTCTCCTGCCTCAGCCTCCCGAGTAGCTGGGACTACAGGCGCCCGCCACCTCGCCCGGCTAGTTTTTTGTATTTTTTAGTAGAGACGGGGTTTCACCGTGTTAGCCAGGATGGTCTCGATCTCCTGACCTCGTGATCCACCCGTCTCGGCCTCCCAAAGTGCTGGGATTACAGGCTTGAGCCACCGCGCCCGGCCTATTTCTTTCTCAAACCTAAATCTGAGAGTGGAGCAGACATTGAAAAACCCCTGTAGCAAATTAGCCCCATATTAAACACAAGGTAAAGCTAGAGGAAATAGAATCCTATGGTGCTCTGAGGGTAGCTACAACAACAGCAAAACCCAAACCCAGTTTAAGTCCTGACTAGACTGACTAAAGGCGTAGAGGAAAATAGGTATGCTCATTTCCAGGCATAAAAAATGTTTACATCAATCTCTACTATCCTATACAAGATGTTTAGCTTTCAACAGAAATGTATGAGTCATACAAAGAAGCAAGAAAAAAATACTGGCAAGAGATAAAGCAACAATCAATAGCAGACTCAGATATGGCACAGATGTTGGAACTATCAAATAGGAAATACAGGTAATTATAATAAATATATTAAAGGCTTCATTGGTAAATGTGAACAATATGCATGACCCCACAGGGGATTTCAGCAGAAAAGATAAAGCTATTAGAAAGAACCAGGTGGAAATGCTAGGAATGAAAAACATGCTAACAGAGATAAATAATGCTTTTGACAAGCTTACCTGAAAACACAATTATAGTCAGGGAAAGGATCAGTGAACTTGAAGACAAATTAATATAAGTTAACCAACTTAAACACAGAGAAAGGAGTGAGAGAAAAAAGAACATCCAATAATCAAAAAAAATCAAAAAACAATATCAAATGATATTGTGTGATATTGTGTGCGTGTGTGCATTAGAATTCCAAAAGGGAGAGAATAAGGCAGAAAAAAAAAATATTTGAAAGACAATTGGTGAAATTTTTCCAAAATTTTTTTTTTTTTTAATTTAGCCATATTTATTAAGATATGTAACCATGTGAGTCAAAAGTCTATATTATAAAAATCCATTTTAAAATTATTTGTATATGCATACAACTAGTGTATATTGAGAACATGATATCAATAGGTAGAAAACCTTGCCCTTTAACACATAAGATAATTATCTTTTTTTTTTTTTTTTTTTTTTAATTTATTTATTATTATTATACTGT